>NC_048565.1:79747937-79885437 GCF_013265735.2 Oncorhynchus mykiss
ATTATAGCATGCAAAAGTCTTAATGTTCTTTTTCCCATAATTCTTACTTGTCCTCGTAAAAAACAGGTTGAGAAAACAGTACAATTCTCACTTAATACCCTATGCAGTAGAATTTTAATTTGTATACATTTTCTGCATTGCTGTACCATCAGTGTTTTCCCAATGAATTGTAAATGAGAACTTGTTCTCAACTTGCCTACCTGGTTAAATAAAGGTGAAATAAAAAAATAAAAAAATGAATTTTTCAGTAGTGGTGGCAAGTGTAGCGAAGGAGAGTGCATTGCTACTAGCGTTAGTGCAAAGAAATGCTAGCTGTTTCCATAGACTTCCAGTCATTGAGCCCACGACTATCCATTTAAAAGCGTGTCTCCGCAGAAATACAGTACCAGTCAAAAGATTGGACACACCTACTCATTCAAGGGTTTTTCTTTATTTGTACTATTTTCTACAAATCTATGAAATAACCCATATGGAATCATGTAGTAACCAAAAAAAATGTTAAACAAATTCAAATACATATTCGATTCTTCAAAGTAGCCACACTTTGCCTTGATGATAGCTTCGCACACTATTGGCATTCTCTCAACCAGCTTCACCTGGAATGCTTTTCCAACAGTCTTGAAGGAGTTCCCACATATGCTGAGCACTTGTTGGCTGCTTTTCCTTCACTCTGCGGTCCAACTCATCCCAAACCATCTCAATTGGGTTGAGGTCGGGTGATTGTGGAAGCCAGATCACCTGATGCAGCACTCCATCACGCTCCTTCTTGGTCAAATAGCCTTTACACAGCCTGGAGGTGTGTTGGATCATTGTCCTGTTGAAAAACAAATGATAGTCCCACTAAGCGCAAACCAAATGCGATGGTGTATCGCTGAAGAATGCTGTGGTAGCCATGGCTAGTTAAGTGTACCTTGAATTCTAAATAAATCACTGACAGTGTCACCAGCAAAGCATCCCCCACCATCACACCACCTTCTCCATACTTCACAGTGGGAACTACACATGCAGAGATCATCAGTTCACCTACTCTGCGTCTCACAAAGACACGGCAGTTGAAACCAAAAATCTCAAATTTGGACTCATCAGACCAAAGGACAGATTTCCACCAGTCTAATGTCCATTGCTCGTATTTCTTGCCCCAAGCAAGTCTCTTTTTCTAATTGGTGTCCTTTAGTAGTGGTTTCTTTGCAACAATTCAACCATGAAGGCCTGGTTCACGCACTCTTCTCTGAACAGTTGATGCTGAGATGTCTGTTACTTGATCTCCGTGAAGCATTTATTTGGGCTGCAATTTCTGGCTGGTAATTCTAATGAACATATATTCTGCAGCAGAGGTACAATTGAAGTTGGAAGTTTACATACACTTAGGTTGGAGTCATTAAAACTCGTTTTTCAACCTCTCCACAAATTTCTTGTTAACAAACTATAGTTTTGGCAAGTCGATTAGGACCTCTACTTTGTGCATGACACAAGTAATTTTTTCAACAATTGTTTACATTTCAATTATATCACAATTCCAGTGGGTTAGAAGTTTACGTACACTAAGTTGACTGTGCCTTTAAACAGTTTGGAAAATTCCAGAATCAAATCAAAGTTTATTTGTCACGTGTGCCGAATGCAACACCTTACAGTGAAATGCTTACTTACAGGTTTTAACCAATAGTGCAAAAAAGGTATTAGGTGAGAAGAAGATGTCATGGCTTTAGAAGCTTCTGATAGGCTAATTGACATAATATGAGTCAATTGGAAGTGTACCTGTGGATGTATTTCAAGTCCTACCTTCAAACGCAGTGCCTCTTTGCTTGACATCATGGGAAAATCCAAATAATCAGCTAAGACCTCAGAAAAAAAATTGTAGACCTCCACAAGTCTGGTTCATCCTTGGGAGCAATTTCCAAATACCTTAAGATACCACGTTCATCTGTACACAAGTATGGGACCATGCAGCCGTCATACTGCTCAGGAAGGAGACGCGTTCTGTCTCCTAGAGATGAACATACTGTGGTGCGAAAAGTGCAGCAAAGGATCTTGTGAAGATGCTGGAGGAAACAGGTACAAATGTATCTATATCCACAGTAAAATTAGTCCTATATCTATATAACCTGAAAGGCCACTCAGCAAGGAAGAAGCCACTGCTCCAAAGCCACCATAAAAAAGCCAGACTACGGTTTGCAAATGCACATGGGGACAAAGATCGTACTTTTTGGAGAAATGTCCTCTGGTCTGATGAAACAAAAATAGAACTGTTTGGTCATAATGACCATTGTTATGTTTGGAGGAAAAAGGGGGAGGGGAGGCTTGCAAGCCGAAGAATACCATCCCAACCGTGAAGCACGGGGGTGGCAGCATCATGTTGTGAGGGTGCTTTGCTGCAGGAAGGACTGGTATACTTCACAAAATAGATGGCATCATGAGGGTGGAAAATTATGTGGATATATTGAAGCAACATCTCAAGACATCAGTGGTTAAAGCTTGGTCGCAAATGTGTCTTCCAAATGGACAATGACCCCAAGCATACTTCCAAAGTTGTGGCAAAATGGCTTAAGGACAACAAAGTCAAGGTATATAGAAAATGTGTGGGCAGAACAGAAAAAGTGTGTGTGAGCAAGGAGGCCTACAAACCTGACTCAGTTACACCAGCTCTGTCAGGAGGAATAGGCCAAAATTCACCCAACTTATTGTCGGAAGCTTGTGGAAGGCTACCCGAAACGTTTGATTCCAGTTAATCAATTTAAAGGCAACGCTACCAAATACTAATTGAGTGTATGTAAACTTCTGACTCAGTGGGAATGTGATGAAAGAAATAAAAGCTGAAATAAATCAGTCTCTCTACTATAATTCTGACATTTCACATTCTTAAAATAAAGTGGTGATTCTAACTGACCTAAGACAGGGAATTTTTACTCTGATTAAATGTCAGGAATTGTGAAAAACTGAGTTTTAAATGTATTTGGCTAAGGTGTATGTAAACCTCCCCGACTTCAACTGTAACTCTGGGTCTTACTTTCCTGTGGCGGTCCTCATAAGAGCCAGTTTCATCATTGCAGAGGTGACTCTGGGTCTTCCTTTCCTGTGGCGGTCCTCATGAGAGCCAGTTTCATCATAGCGCTTGATGGTTTTTATGACTACACTTGAAGACACTTTAAAGTTCTTGACATTTTCTGGATTGACTGACCTTCATGTCTTAAAGTAATGATGGACTCTGATTTCTCTTTGCTTATTTGAGCTGTTCGTGCCATTATATGGACTTGGTCTTTTACCAAATAGGGCTGTCTTCTGTATACCACCCATGCCTTGTCACAACACAACTGATTGGCTCAAATGCATTAGGAAGTAAAGAAATTACACAAATGAACTTAACAAGGCACACCTGTTAATTGAAATGATTTCCAGTTTACTTTCTCATGAAGCTGGTTGAGAGAATGCCAAGAGTGTGTGCAAAGCTGTCATCAGGGCAAAGGGTGGCTACTTTGTAGAATCTCAAATATAAAATAGTTTTAGATTTGTTTAACACATGTTTGATTATGACATGATTCCAAATGTGTTATTTCATAGTTTTGATGTCTTCACTATTATTCTACAATGTAGAAAATAGTAAAAATAAAGAAAAACCCTTATGAATTGGTGGGTCCAAACTTTGGACTGGGACTGTATATAAAAAACATTACCTCATTTTTTTGCAGTGGTGGAAACAATTTAGTGGGCTATCGCTGCTAAATGTAATATAGGGAAGCACTGACCATCATGGAGTGTGAATAAGCTGTCCCTCTGCCACGTGTGTGGGTTCAGTTGCGATTCCCTTTCAGTGCCTTCAGAAATTATTCATACCCCTTGACTTATTCCACATTTTGTTGTGTTACAGCCTGAATTTAAAATAGATTTCATTTAATTTTTTGTCTCACGTTACAGACAATTGTGTAAACATTATTATTGCAGACGGAGTGAGTTCATGCAACTTATTATGTGACTTGTTAAGCACATTTTTACTCCTGAACTTATTTAGGCTTGTCATAACCAAGGGATTGAATACTTATTGACTCAAGACATTTCAGCTTTGCATTTGTAATTAATTTGTAAAAATGTCTAAAAACATAATTCCACTTTAACATTATGGGGTATTGTGTGTAGGCTAGTGACACAAACATGTAAATGTCATCCATTTTACATTCAGGCTGTAACACAACAAAACGTGGAAAAAGTCAAGGGGTGTGAATACTTTTTGAAGGTACTGTATATTTGCTTCAAGCATGGTGTCAGCTGCTCCTAGTATACAACCTACACAGCTATCTACCCATCCTGTATGTGGTTGATTACTTTGCTGCTTTGCCTTAGCCAGGCTGCCTTGAGTCCTGCATAGGCAGATAAGCCCCTTTCTGTGGGTACTATCATGGTCTCTCCTCTGTATCTCTGACTGTATGTTATGGGCTGCATTAAGGTCATACTTCATTTTAGGATGGTAAACACCCTCTACTGCTCTTAAAATATCATACGTTTTCAAGATGGTAAGTTTTTGTTTTTGTGTGATGCTTCTGGTTGCATGTGAACTACTCAAATAAACACACGTTTGGTTTCAGTGTTAGAACATTGTGTAGAACTGGCAGACAGTCAGTGTGTGGATGCAAAATAGTAGCCTTATGTAAATGTCACATACTTGGAGTCAGAAGGGAGGCATCCTACGATTTCCTCTCGTTGGACAGACAGGTTGGGCATGGTGGATGACGTCTGTATACTCCTGATGCTCATGGTGCTTTCAAGACAACTTGGAACCTCCGAGTTGAAATATGCGAAGATTTTTTTCTCTCCATATAGCTTCCTATTGGTTGAATCTGATAATTTTGAGGGAAACTCTGAGCTCATCTTTCTCCAATGAGTTTCCAAGTCGGACATTTCTGAGTTTCCAAGTTCCAAGTTGTCTTGAACTCTTTAGCTATTGAAGTGGAAGCTGACTGATGTCATACCTGCGGTCTGTTCAATGAGCCTAGCGTTGGAAATGTTCACATTCCAACACTGCTTAAGGGCAATTACATAGACTCAGATTTTTCATTATAAAATCTATACCAAACAAAAACCATTGATTTCAAAGTTTAACAAACCATAGAACTCTATGCACAATGACTACTTTTAACAATTTCCACTGAAATCTTTACAAACTTTTCATCTGCACAGTTTTTCTAGTAAATGTTTTAATTTGATTTACTGTGTAAATTATTGACTGTGCAAAGTTTTATGGCTTGTTAAACTGAAGTGAAATTCTGTTACCATGGAATTGCCCTTAAGCATCTCAGCACTGACAACAAGACTACTTGGAAAACACCAGGAATCCAAAAAGCAAAATAGTTTTCTACAGTGATATTCATACACCATGCAGTAAGCAAAAACATTAAAGCACATACAGAAACCAGAGCTGTGGTGATGACTATGTTAACATAATAGAGATAAAAACCTGAGCAGTGTTCGAACTCTGTGAGTAGACTAAAAAGTGCCTCCATTGACTCATTCCACATTAAGTGGAATTAAATCGTTATGCTTCTAACAGGCCTAACAGTTTACTGCTTTCAAACGCCAACGGTCGCATCTGCTCGACCGATCGTGTGATTACCACAATAACATGGTTTGTGCTGTTCATATCACTCAACCCTTTTATTTTGGGTCAGACAGATATGGCCGTAATGTTGGGATACAATTGGCCTGTCATCAGGGTCCTTTAACACATTAGAGCATGACTGGGACTGAGGCTAATATTGTACACCAATATGATGTAGCAAGGCTGTGTCCAGAAAGCCTGACTATAATCTGACCTCATAGAAACTTGGAAGTCATAATGTAGGTCCCATAGTAAGTACATACCCTATGTTAAACTACATGGTTAGCGCCTTACATAATACATACATTGAGCGCACCGCCATGCAATCTCCATAGACAAACATTGGCAATAGAATGGCCTTACTGAAGAGTTCAGGGTCTTTCAAAGTGACACCGTCATAGGATGCCACTTTTCCAACAAGTACGTTTGTCAAATTTCTGCTAGAGCTGCCCTGGTCAACTGTATGTGCTGTTATTGTGAAGTGGAAACGTCTAGGAGCAACAACGGCTCAGCCGCGAATTGATAGGCCACACAAAACCACAGAACTGGACGAGGTCCATACAGAGGTCCATGGATTGTCGAGATCGGTGTGTAAGAACTTCACAGGCCTGCACAGAGCCCTGACCTCAACCCCATCAAACACCTTTGGGATGAATTGGAACGCCATCTGCGAGCCAGACCTAATTGCCCAGCATTAGTGCCCGACCTCACTAATGCTTTTGTGGCTGAATGGAAGCAAGTCCCCGCAGCAATGTTCCAACATCTAGTGGAAAACCTTCCCAGAAGAGTGAAGGCTGTTATAGCAGAAAAGGGGGGGGATCAACTCCATATTAATTCCCATGATTTTGAAATGAGATGTTCGACGAGCAGGTCCACGTACTTTTGGTTATGTAGTGTATATTGGCGGTCCTATTTGATTTGAATATGGCTCAAATGCAGTCTTCCTATGCCGTTCTTATAGTCAGTGCTGTGTTGTGGTTTTAGTCAGTTTCAGATTGCTCCAAGCAACGTTGCTTACAAGGTCAGACATCCAATCTGATGTCAAATCATCTCTGATGGCCCCACGATGCTCTAATACTTACCATGTAGACCTGCCTTTAAAGAGCATTTTGGGAGGACTGTTATCGATAAGAAACTTAATGACCTTGTGATAAGTTTCTGTCCAGCCCTTTTTGCCAGGTTACCAGTTTTGCATAATAGGAAGAGAGTGGGAACAGAGAGAGAGGCCTGACGCTTCCGTGTACTATTCACACAGCAATGTCAACACAATGTCATAATGGGCCAGACCTCATATTTGACGAGAGCTGCCACAAACACCCCTCGTCCTCATTTACCACAATAAATCACACACACACCGGGAAATTAGCATTCAGTTCACTCAAGAAAGAGAAAGTTGCCAATAATTAAACATTACTGGTTACGAACCATATTTTATGGACCGCGTAGTTCCTTGTGGAGTGACGTAACATAAATCGTAGTAGCAACGCAGATTTTTCGTCACTGATCATTTGGACAAATGACGATATCTGTGTTAATGTTAAAGATTTCTGGTTCACAATGTTTTACTGTCACTTTTGTCACATGAGAAAATAAAAAAATGTCCGAGTTATCTATTGGAATCTCGAAATGACTACGCAATTTTTTGGTTGGCCTATTCATTATGGAGATGGTAGGCATCTATTTTGAAACCATTGCTTCGTGTATTGAATCAAATGGAATCATATGATGTAGCATCATTTGGAATCTGTGTCTGACTTTTTGTTTTTAGAAATAAAAATGTTTTCTCTTAACATTTTAAGTAGAAGCATGTAAGTGGCCGTAGGGAGCACCAATGTCTGACCAATTGTCTGACCTAGCGCCTGGAGACAAAAGTCAGACCCAGATTCCAAATGATGCTACATCATATGATTCTATTACTTTGTTCCACACGCATGGTTACAAAATTGTTATGAATTGCAACCACTCTAAACAGATATCATATCAATAGTATTTATTTAATTTGATAGATTGAGTTTGATGTCTACTGATTACCTCATCTTCACCCAGTAATGTTTTATGCCAGCTCTTACACTGGTTAGATTTACGTGTATATGTACTGAACTAACACCGTTTATCTGAGGATGTGCAATGTTACACACATTTCTTGGTGAAGATTAGACTTCAATAACTCCCATGAATAATCCATTATAAATAGTTATAAATACGTTTCAATGCTTAAAAAAAGTGCTGGAATGCTAATTTAATATGTACTCTACTTACCAATAGTTTATTCATTACATTGTAAAGTGAAGCCAGTGATTTGAACCCAACATCTGAATACAAGGACATGTGATATTTAAAAAATCTGAGTTATGTTTAATGTGATGACACAGTTGGAAATCCCCTTTTTTGAGGACTCAGTATACGTTACAATGGGAATAAGAAGGACGTTCAATGGTGATTCTTAATTTAAGTTTTGGTCAACAGAAACTGTGAGTGAACAACACATCAGCTGTTTATCAGAGTATTTATCTTGTGGACACCTTCTTGATGTCTATCCAACGAAGCCTTAGGTGTTTCCACAATGTTGTTGATGCTCCCCTAAAATGTTGTTGCTAGGATGTTTTCCCCCATATTACTTAACTTGTACAATTACACATTGAATCAACTCTCGGCAATATTTATTTTCAAAGGAATTACTCTAGGCTGTAGGGCAGTTCAAACCCTCCCTGATACAGCCTTTGTCTGTTGTATAAGCACAGAGAGCCTCAAGTGTCCCTGAAGCTTCTCTCCATGTGACTCGTTGTGCATCAATGAAACACTACATCTTATGCAACAAACAAATCAATCAATACAGAACCAGCAACAGTGACACAGCTGTTCTCAAACAAAAGAGCTTTTACTAGGGTCCTTGAGTTTCATCCTGCTAAATGGGTATTACTGTTCCCCACCAAAACCATAGAGGAAAAAAAAAAACATTGCTCATTGCAGATACTGTGACTGCTTGTCCATTGTGCAGACCGTTAAACTACAACAATGCACAGTTAGGTTTTCACAATGCACCTGTCACAGTTCACCAGTTACAGGGCCTTCGGTAAGTATTCAGACCCCTTAACCTTTTCCACATTTTGTTACATTACAGCCTTATTCAAAAATGGATTAAATAAAAAGAAATCCTCGACACACAATACCGCATAATGGCAAAGCAAAAGCAGTTTTTTAGACTTTTGCTAATTTAGTCCAAATAAAAAACAGAAATATCTTATTTACATAAGTATTCAGATCCTTGACCTCAGGTGCATCCTCGTCATTGATCATCCTTGTGATGTTTCTTCAACTTGATTGGAGTCCACCTGAGGTAAATTCAATTGGTTGGACATGATTTGTAAAGGCACACACCTGTCTATGTAAGGTCCCACAGCTGACAGTACATGTCAGAGCAAAAACCAAGCCATGAAGTTGAAAGAATTGTCCGTAGAGCTCCGAGACAGGATTGTGTCAAGGCACAGATCTAGGGAAGGGTACCAAAAAACGTCTGCAGCATTGAAGGTCCCCAAGAACACAGTGGCTTCCATCATTCTTAAATGGAAAAAGTTTGGAACCACCAACACTCCATCCTAGAGCTGGCCACCTGGCCAAACTGAGCAATCGGGGAGAAGGGCCTTGATCAGGGAGGTGACCAAGAGCACAATGGTCACTCTGACAGAGCTCCAGGGTTCCTGTGTGGAGATGGGAGAACAATCCAGAAGGACAACCATCTCTGCAGCACTCCACCAAGCAGGTCTTTATGGTAGAGTGGCCAGACAGAAGCCACTCCTCAGTAAAAGGCACATGACAGCCCGCTTGGAGTTTGCCAAAAGGCACCTAAAGTGAGAAATGAGAATGAGAAACAAGATTCTCTGGTCTGATGAAACCAAGACTGAACTCTTTGGCCTAAATGCCAAGCGTCACGTCTGGAGGAAACCTGGCACCATCCCTACAGTGAAGCATGGTGGTGGCAGCATCATGTTGTGTGGATGTTATTCAGAGGCAGGGCCTGGGAGACTAGTCAGGATCGAGGCAAAGATGAACGGAGCAAAGTACAGAGAGATCCTTGATGAAAACCTGCTCTCAGACTAGGGCAAAGGTTCACCTTCCAACAGGACAACGACCCTAAACACAGCCAAGACAACACAGAAGTGGCTTCGGGACAAGTCTCTGAATGTCCTTGAGTGGCCCAGCCAGAGCCCAGACTTGAACCCGATCTAACATCTCTGGAGAGACCTGAAAATATCTGTGCAGCAACGCTCCCCATCCAACCTGACAGAGCTTGAGAGGATCTGCAGAGAAGAATGGGAGAAACTCCCCAAATACAGGTGTGCCAAGCTTGTAGAGCTATACCCAAGAAGACTCGATACTGTAATTGCTGCTTCAACAAAGTACTGAGTAAAGAGTCTGAATACTATTTCAGTTATGGGGTATTGTGTATAGATTGATGAGGGGAAAAAAATATTTAATACATTTTAGAATAAGGCTGTAATGTAACAAAATGTGGAAAAAGTCACAGGGTCTGAATACTTTCCGAAGGCACTTGGCATACATCTCACTTAAGTATCGAAAGTGCAGTGTCACACATCTGATGTACGGATGTTGACATTGCTAGTGATATCAAATGCATTGTATTTCTCATACATAGCACATGCTGTGTCTCCTCTGTGTGGAGAGATATGCTTGACTTTTAATGATGGCAGTGGCACTGTGACATGACATTGGAAAAACAGCTGTTCATATCAACCCTTAATGGGAAACTCAATTAGGTTAGGGGGCTATGATTTCTTAATCCAGCCCTGCAGGTGCTCACATCTGTAGCATTTTGGAAGGAGAGGGGACATTTGGGTCATAGCCTTGCCTGAAACTTGCAGAGAGTTTCCGTATAGGGGGGGTGGAGATTTTACAGTTCGAGTTAGTATCTTTCTCTTAACATCTCCCCCAGGACTTAATCGAGCATTGTACGCAATTACGCAAGATTTTAGTTCTGGGTTTCCGAGATGATGGACTGTGTGGTCATGTTCGGTTTTGACTACTCTCACGCAGTGGGCAACCCTTCACTAGCCGAACTGTGTGAACCAAGGAAATGAGCAAAGCTGCCGAAACGTGATAAACCTCCTGAACTGTGTTCTTTATTTAGAGGTCAATTGTCCACCGTGTAGAGTTGAGGGGCTGCTATCTCTCTCTTTCCTTCTCTCTCTCTCTCTCTCTCTCTCTCTCTCTCTCCTGTCTCTCTCTTTCTCTCGCTCTCTCCTGTCTCTCTCTTTCTCTCGCTCTCTCCTGTCTCTCTCGCTCTCTTTCTCTCTCTCTCTCTCTCTCTCTCTCTCTTTCCTTCTCTCTCTCTCTCTCTCTCTCTCTCTCTCTCCTGTCTCTCTCTCTCCTGTCTCTCTCTTTCTCTCGCTCTCTCCTGTCTCTCTCTCTCTCTCTCTCTCTTTCTCTGTCTATTTTCCACTCCTCTCTTTTGATCTTCTGTGGCGGTTTGCTGTCATCACCATCACCTCTGAAGAGACAAGATATTAGACCACTCGTTTCTGTTTTTCCATTTCCTTCATGGTCCTCAGAATACACAGTACCAGCTCTGACCAGACAGGAACAAACATGTTATTCTAACACAATAACCGGATGCGTGTGTGTGTGTGTGTGTGTGTGTGTGTGTGTGTGTGTGTGTGTGTGTGTGTGTGTGTGTGTGTGTGTGTGTGTGTGTGTGTGTGTGTGTGTGTGTGTGTGTGTGTGTGTGTGTGTGTGTGTGTGTGTGTGTGTGTGTGGTGCATTAAGTTGGGGGCCTCTGTGTTTAACTGATATAATGCAATAGTTGTATTACCTAGTTGCATTTCGCAATTGAAACATCAACTCTATTGTTAAATCAAATATCCCTTTTGTCTTCATTTGAACAACTGATATGCACAACTTGTGTGTTACTATAGAGGATGTTCTCATCCACAGCCTTTTCGTTAAGGTAGCAGGTAGAACGTGACACATTTCACTATGACATATTTTTACCATTGCTTGATTGTCTGTCTTTGCTTCTCCTTAGTTCTGCCTCCTCCATGGCACCAGTCTGGTGTACCAGGAGAGAGCCTGGTATCTAGAGCATCACTACCTGACCCCCGCTACCAGCCGACAGATACGCACCCAGGTAAGATATCTGCCCTATAGAATAGACTGCATGCATATGTTCTTGTATGTCTTCCTTCTATGTGTGTGTACCCACGTGGAGGGATAAACAGTGATTAGTCAGTGATTAGTCAGTTTCCCTGAAGTCTTGTTGTTTTACCGTCAGAGAACAACTGTGAAAAATGCTAACTTCAGATAGATAATTAGCATTGGTCAAAAACAAGAACCCCACTTCCATAGCCCCTTGTATTCCCACTGTTATTCCAGTTGTTCACAGCTAGCTGTGATCAAACAGCAGTGTTTATGACGAGCGCTATCCCACCCTGCAGAGCACGTCGGAGCCGATAAGTAGGGGGAGTCGACACCACTGTGCTAGCATCTAACCAGCAGGTGCTCAGTCTATGTGTTTACACTGCCTCCAGAGGAACAAAATGGCTGCTGGTTGCTGTGTCAATACCCCTCATTACTGCCAGAGCGGCCACTGGGAACAGTCATATCTGAGGAGACAGTTATTTAACATGGTCCTGGACTAGATCATTGGAACAGATGAAAATATCACTTGTAGACCCTGAACAAAGTTAGTAGGAAAAGTGTACAGATGTAGGAAATTAATAGTTTGCTACATCAGGAAAATAATCCTGCCTCAACAGAAAATGTGAATTATTATGTGGATTAAAATGAATGGACCTTTTTGTAGAGGTTGATTTTCATAAGGGAAAATCAGGTTGATTTAACACATTTTAGAAGCCTTTTTAAACCTCAATACACTACAATGAAGGTTATCCTGCAATAGGGTCATCAAATGAAGATGCTACATCTGTTAGTAGAGAGAATTATATATATTTCAGAATAGAAGTGGTAGGCTGTGTTCAGACATTTACACAGGCTTGGTTCCCACACTCCTTATGTCAGGTATTTATCTATATTTAACTTGTGTTGTTATGTAACGGGCCAATCTGCTGTAACTTCCATTTCCTGCATATCTAAGCCTCATATCCTCATCCCTCATAGGTGAGTTCCTCTGAAGGTGGAGTGAGAGTCACTGAAAAACAGAACAGATAAGAGTGACTGCCTTTGCTTATCACCACACAGGCAGCAGTATTAAACAGGCTATGCAAATGCCCTTGCCCACCGGTCCTGGCTAGAAGGGATACAGCTTTTGATGTCAAAAGTATAATTGTTTTGCATTTTACCTAACTGAAACCCTTTTCCTAACCTTAACCGTATTCTCCTAACCTGCTACTGTAATTCTCCTAACCTGCTGCGTAAGTTCTCCTAACCTTCGACAAAAAGTCAAATCTGACAAAAGCTGTATCCCATCTAGTCAAAACCCTGCCTACCTCACTGTACTGTGTGAGCCTGGACAGAAACCGGCTCCTCCTGTACACTAGGCGAGGTGGGTGATGATCATCAGATTGATCTCTATGCACGCACCTACAGTTTATGTGTGCCAACACACCCACACACTGCTGCTTGCTGTTGCTGTTCTTGTCAGCTCAATATTGGAACTGTTCCTGACGGTCCCTGTATTTTGTTTTTGATACTGTGTAGTAACAGTCTGCTTGAGTCAGAGAGACTTTATGAGGGAGTTGTAAAAGCCTGGTGTTCTCTAATGTAGCCCTCTCTTCCTCTACTTCATAACAAGGATAGATAGATAGATAGTTTATTAGCATGGTGGCTCCACGTGGTCTTTCTTAAGGCTTACTAAAGAGAACAGTTGTAACATATAGATGTGGTTTTCTCAGCATGTGTCCAGCCCTTCCAGCCACGTGGGGGTAATGGGGTTCACTGCATGGGAACCTGGGCTCTGCCAGGGGTGGACTGCTGTAGCTGTAAATAACTAGTCATCAATAACCCCAAACACACGCACGCACGCACGCACACACACACACACACACACACACACACACACACTTAATCTTATAGCCACTGCTCACTAGCTGACACAGACTATTAATGCTGACTCTCCCTCGGTCCCCCCATCAATGTGGAGATGGTGACCTTTCCTCTGGCTCCTCTTTCTCTCCCTGTTTGTTTAAACCTGCCGCTCCTCTTGCTTTCTCTAGTCTGGGTGCTGCGCTCCTTTCATCTTTGACAAGTAGGGTGAGAAGGGGGTAATGAGACTTCAGAGAGAGCGAGAGAGAGAGTGAGTGAGGAAGGATATATGATCAACAGAGAGACAGGTTGACACCCTTCAGTACCTTTTATAGGGGGGGGGGGGGGGGGGGGGCTCTTTAGAAAGGTGCAAAGTGCAATTACACGTCAAACATGCCCAAGCATCATTTAGTGCCTAATAGACCACAGATAAGATGGGGTTATGCAAATAAAAGACTGAAAAGTTGGTTAAATTGAACACTTTATCACAGGCCTGGTCTCTGTTTTTTCATCAGTAGGTTACTTTTTTAGGACTAAATGATATCCAAGTTGTATTGCAGTATTTCACAATCTATAAACTTCCCCGTGTCCTGGAGGGGAAGAAAATAGCACAAATGTATGGTAACAAATACCAGATGGACAGGTACATACTTAGTTTTTTGAATGCACAGTAGATTGTCTCTTAGTCGACATAATGGAGTCAAATGTGCTAGTGCTTTTCTGCTTAAGAGCCACTAGGTGGCAGGCATTACAATGGGTCTTGAACAAGCTGTGAATCTGAGGGAGCAATCACTGTTCATGAAATGAAGATTCTCCACACTAGAGACCTCTTTGAACAGTGACATGATACTAGATTAACTACGTGAAAGCAGAATTGAGGATCTACATTTAGTCAGGCCTATGATTGGCTAATATTTTGGATTTTTTTAAACAATTATGCTTGCTGTTGCCTCACTTCACAAACTGAATTGCTTACTAAGTGTTGAGCTGGAAAATGTTCAATAAATTAATTACAGCATATAAGGGGAAAAAATAAGATGTTTCTAGTCTTAAGAAATATACCCATCATTGTGTTCTATTTGTTCACACTGTCTCAGTGATTTGTGGGGTTGGCGTGCATTACTCACCCTTTCCACCACATTGGTTTGAATGGGTTTCTGAATTATCCACAGGCAACTCTTCTCCCACACCCATGTCCCATAAGGCTGTTTACGTTCACCCTCCTACTGATTGGGAACAATGACATCATAGGCCCTCCTGAGATTATGATTAGTATGACTGTCCGCATAACAGCAATGGAAAACTGGTCGGCCAATGAGGGAGGCTGCCTGCACCTGTGACATTAGTCAATTGCTAATCTCAATGTTTATTGCTATAATTAGGTTTGCCTATTGCTGTGTAGTTACCTTCCTGTTTAGATGCACAGTGAACACAGATAGCTCAGATTGGGTGTTGGTTCCAGCATTTTCTTAGAACAAGAGACTTTGAATATCAAAGCAAGAAAGTCTGTTGTCACTAGTTACCACAGCCACAAAGTCACAAAGCCTGCCTCTTTCTACAATGTATCTTCTTAAAAGGAGATGTTCTACCTAACCATAGCCATAAACCTAACCTTAACCACACTGCTAACCTTATGCCTAACCTTAACCTTAAATTAAGGCCATTTCCCCCCCTCTCATACATTTTTATGATATAGCCCAAATGACTTTGTGACTGTGGTAACTAGTGGAAACCAAGAAAGTCTGACACATTGTTTTAGCAGTTACAGTTAGGAAGACTAAGTCATTCTGCACTATGATGTCCCATTGTTATATTTTACAAACTCTCATAACGCCCCCAATCATGCAAGTACACTTTGTTGATAGGCAGTTGAATCTGTTGAAAGTCTGAACTCTAAAGACAATGGGCTCTGCTATTTAGCTCCTTGAGTCAGTCTGGCATCCACTGTATGCTACTGGAACACTTAGATCCTCAGTGCAATACAACACCTGCCACCTGTCTGCCCAGAGTTGACCATTGTCTGTGTCTGTACCGCCAATACCATGATGGCCAATGCTTCTTACTCAAGATGCTGAATCATTCCCCCTTCTGGGGACTGCTGTGAAAAGTAGAAGATTGTACTGAACTTTGACTTGAAGTTCATCTCAAATCAAATCAGATTCATTTGCAATATTTGTCTATACCTTGCACTAAATTGTCTAGAATTCCAATAGATAACCATTATAAAAACCACCAATTCAACCTTTGACACAAGCTACTTACAAGGAAATTCATATCAGCTTTATCCATGGCTAACCATTTTCTCACATTGATTGCATTGATTTATGTAAATGATATTGACTCCTATTGTGTTTGCCCTCCAGCTGTTGGAGCTGTGTAGATTGGTGAAGGATGAGGCCCTGAAGGTGGTGTCTGACTTCAACGTTCCCTCCTGCTGCATCCAGGCGCCAATTGCTGGGGTGGCCAACCCCCGGGCTGAGTGGGCCTTCTACTCTGCACCGGAGCACCCCATCAGAGCCTCCAAGTTATGAGCCCCACTGTGCTGATCTAGGATTTGTCCATATAATATTGTTCATCATGATCTAAAGGGCTAAACTGATCCTAGATCAGCACTCCTACTCTGAGACACTTTGTGGATACGGGCCTTGCTCACTGCTTGACTCATCCTGGTCTCAGTGAAGAGCCATGGGCTATGTTACAATGTCCATATTAGCATACCACTTAGAATAAAGCAACTTATTTGGCATGCATGCATTCTAAGTGACGTAGTGTGGATATTAGAACAGAGCCCATGATATTTTGCCTAATCTGGACAAGGTCTGAAGACTACAGACCCAGTTGTTGTCTAGACTAGTGCCATTAGCCGCAGGCATAATACACGGGACAGTCTCATTTTGATTAATTTCTATTTAAATCTCTTATCAGTTCTCAAAGAAATGTTGAAATGCTTCATGTTTGTTATACTGTCAAGTCATTGGGTTTTATTTGATATGTGTGCATTTGGGAGCTTTTGTAGTTTACTTGGTCCAATCCATTACATACAGTGGATGCCTTTGTGGCTCAGAATAGCTTGACACAATCAGTGTTGCTTATTGAAAATGTGCTAATTTTGTTTGTACAAAAAAAAAGCTTTGAAATTAAATGTATTCATGACACTAGTGAGACACAACTACATTTTAACAACTCTATTTACCTTAATATTTAAAGACAGACTAATGTAATGTACCATTTGATACTTGTTTCCCTTACTTGCTGAGACCTAGCCTGAGACCAGACCGTAGGTGTATGGGAGCAGACTGACTCAATGGACAGGTAGGCTGCAATGCTATAAACATGTGGTAACTTCACAAAGTGGACCAGTGAGCTATGTGTAATCACCCACCCAACCAATAAAATCCACAGCGTATATAGAGATACACTTTGACTGTGAATCTCTCTGCCAGACACTTTCCCTCACCAACACCGGCTAGACCGTGATGGCCAGCTGTTTGATTCAACAACATACAAAAATGGAAATTACACAAGATATGTTTATAATATATTTTATTAATATGAGCACAGTGAGCAAATGGTTTGTGACACAATACATGTGGGAAGTGTAGGCTACTTTATATCCTTCAATTTTCTGATCAGTTGTCTGTATAACATGTAGGCCTGTAATGTTGATCGACTCTTGATGAACAAACATTGTTTGCTCTGTAGGTTACTTGTGCTTGCATATACATTAAAACTGTTCCATGACAAAGTGTCATCAGTTTTCTACTGTATCTTTGTCATATCTGAAAATCAATTGTCACTGCTCTTAATAAATGTACTTAATAGGAATAAATGTGCTGTATAGTGTATCTTGTTTCACTCATGTTTTCTCTTTTTCATTTTTTATCTTTGTTGAAGACTTGCAGTCAACAGTTAAAACAAGAAGTTAAAGTAGTCTGCTCAATATTCATAAAATGACATACAATGCTGTGTTTTAATTTGTTGTGAACCAGTTATATAATTAGTGTTTCATTGTGCAAATGATCAACACATGCATGATTGTGAGAAGGAGTAGCTGGCTTTTTAACACTGTCTTGTGAAATAGCTGTTCTTCTAACTGAGAATGTGTGGGCGAAAGTGTGAAGAACCGATCCAACAACTATCTCAGGGGCTCAATGATGTGTACTAAATGATTCTAGAAAGTTAAGTTGAAGTTAAGTGAAGTTGCCCCTCTTTGAACTCAGTAGGCTAATGTACTACTACAATATTGTAAACTGTTCACCTACAGAGAGAGAGGGAGAGTTTCAAGTTTTTATCAAGGCTTATTTGTGACATGCACAAGTACAGTGAAATGCTTAACTTGTGAGCCCTTTCCCAATGATACAGTATTCAATATCAAAACAGTAGAACTAGAAAAACACTATAAAACAGTATATACAGGGTCAGTGTCTGTACCAAATGTACAGTGTGCAGGGATACTGGAGTAGTTGAGGTTGATATGTACATGTAGGCGGGGATTGGGAGAAAGTGACTGGTTGCAGGATACATAATAATAGTAAATAATAGCAAATAGTAGCAGTGTAAACAAGGCTGAAAAGTGACTGATAGCAGAAATGTATTCATACTATGGTAATATACTCATGGTAATATAAACATGGCAACAAGAGTAGGTTAACAGTTACCAGGAGCAGGATCAATAGATAGGCTAAATAGAGGGAGAGAAGGTTTTTCTAGTCTAAATAGAGGAAGAGAGAGAGAGAGAAGGTTTTTCTGGACACTCGAAAGGATGCTTTGAAAGGAGGCTGAGATCCCACCCATTGAAAGAGTAGGCGGGTCAAGAGGCGGAGGATGGCACACAGGCGTCACCCCACTCTTGACACCGACCAGACGTTTCAACTTTTTCTATCAGTTGCGAGTGAGCTGCTACAGCAAGGAAGTATCCTCAGCTGAGATATCCACACCGGAGACAAAAGAGTCGAACGCTTTTTCCCTTCCTTCACCCAACCTACATTTTGAAGGATCTCTTTTTACAAAGATCTGTTTTTACAAGGCGGAACCACTATTCTTTCGATGTTGACATCGCAGTTTTCTGATTAAAAAGACACTGTGTGGGCTCTAATCTTTTGCGTTTCGGAGGTGTGAGGAGTTCCAAGGTGGATTTTCAGATATTTTACTGTTATTGACAACTCTTATGTTCCGCTACTAAAGCGGATTAGGACATGTCCGATTCGTCCAGGTGAGTGCAAAATGAACATCAGGATATCGCATATGCATTTACTGTTTTTAAAAATGCTATAATTTAAGTAGACTAAGAATAGACAATGTAACTGAAAATTGCACCGCGGTTCTCTCAACTTTAGACTTCACTCAGTTGTCAAGAAAACCGTGATTCTGAGAAAAATATCCAAGATAGCCTCATTAATTGTTATTTATAGAACTATGGTGTCTTGTCTAAATGCATTTACTTTGTAGGCTACCATATCGTGTGTTTTCGTAATGCAACAAAAGTATCTTATTCCGCTCACACCGCACGCCTCGCCGCGACAGCGCTTTGACATTAATTGGAGGAAGTTCGTACTTGTTTTGATGAAGTCCACCCCGGTGTCTGCACAGCGGTTTAGCATGTGAGAATTATACGATCTTAACCGATGTCAATCGTTCCTGATTATCTTTAGTAGGCTATTATCATCGTCCTAGAAAACCTTGAAACACTGAACGCGTTGGACTTGAATTTAATTAAAAATAAAGACCATATTCACATTTTTTTTTCAACTGCTGCCTGAGATTTAAACTGCGATATTTTTGTAGGCCTATTGGTCTACTTTATTCTCGGTTACAGTGCGATGCATGATATTATATCGCCTATAATACGCCAATAGGCCGTTTTTATTTTGAGGATAGGGATGAAAGGTACCTGTTTGTTTCCCTTTTGTTTTCCACTTTAACCTACCCTCATTCTTCTCAGACGATCCAGCAATAAATTAATCACCTGTTGAAGTTGAACGACAATGGGACTCCTGTTCTCAGGTGATTCAGTGATATATAGGCAAGGGGTCAACATGTATTTCCATTTTCAAGACAAAATAAAAATAAATAAAAAAGAGGCTACTACTGCAACCTGTGGGTGGCGATAATGGACCAGTAGGCTAGCCTATGATTTTGGATGCGTTTCATTTAGCTAATCCAATCGCCTGCCAGTCACAAAGGCTCTAATCCAATCAGGTCTGCTTTCAACACATGTTCGTAGAGAACTTTTCATAACAAATGTGTGCAGACTCTCCAGCAAGAAACTGCTTGATGTGCTTGTACTCTATTGTTCGTTGTCTGACTATCTCTGCGTTTTGGTTGTCTCTAAAATGCGGCTTTCGATTTAACTTTGAATGTGTTTGATATGAGTAAGTATTTGTGATATAGTAGGCTACTGAATGTATTATAAAGTCGACAGATAGCCTATAGGCATAATAGAGAAAAAATAGTACACTGCCTGCGGTCCTTCATGAGCAATTTGGAACCAATTCGAGTATGGAATACAAGTAACGATCAGATTAATTTCGAAAACATGACTATATCTAGATTTTTCATGGGGATCCACAATAGGCTATTCACAACTTTCATTTCGGATAGAAGAAGTTAACTTGGCTTGGAGTTTGGGTTGTGACGCAGTTACTACGGCTTGTTATTTCATACAAACGGGTTTTCCCTGCTAGAAATGCTGCAATCAGCACTTCTGTACAAACAATGGAGGTACGTGGAGAGGAAGAAGTTACGGCCGAATCAAAAACTTGGATAGACTAGACACTGGACTCGACCCTGCGGGATATTTAGCCATGCGCGTTTTGTTTTATTAGTCTACGTTTTCTAGAAATGATGGCTGTTTTTAGATTTTTGATTCCAGGAGAGGAAATCTCCAACAAATAATGACAATGCACGGACAAATATATATATATATATTTTAAATAGCCTAACTCTGATACTTGATCTATCCTACAGACCACAAAATCTGTCCAAATGGCACAACCACCCTAATTGAGAGAGGGAAAAGCGGTGAGTCGCATCCCGGTGGCGGAGCAGCCTCCCGTGCCGAACCGTCTGACAACCCCCAGTCCTGCGAATGGGACCAGCAGTCACGGGGAGGAATAATGATTCCGAATAGTCTGCTTGGTTTCCAGTCGAGGTCGCCGGTGTTCAGAACACTGTCCAGGTCCTCCAGTGGATATTTTTCGTTTGACAGCGATTTTATTCCAAGCTCCCCGCTATTGAAAGATAACAAGTCGACACAGACTCCGAGCCCATCTAGCCAAGTCATTACCCACGCACTGCAGCGCATGTCTCGAGCACTGGAGACCCGGCGAGATTATGGTAAGGCACGCACGCACGCTTGCTGGTGTCGCACAAATAAAAATTGTTACTCACAATTCAGAGCGCTGGCTTCGAGGCATGGCATGGCGCACATGATAAACTATTTACGCTGCCCTTGTGGCAATCAGAAAGTACACTTTTTGACGACGTTCCCTGACTATTACAATGTACTAAGGACCATTGATTCTGTATCGTATTTATTGATATGGGGGGGTGGCGGGCTATTATGCACGGATGCGTATTGGATTATTGCGCGCTAATTGGTCCTGGTGTTGTTTGTAATGTCTGTAGTTATATTTACATAAATACCGTAGTCATTACGATGTCTGCATGGGTCGAGACTCATGTACAACGTGACGATGAGCCAATAGTTGGATTCAACCTCGGCAGGAAGTTTTTTTAGATCAGTATCTGCACTGCGTTTACTGAGTTGTGTTATAACAAGCCACCAAGGAGTGTGAGTGATAGCAAAACATGCATGCGCATGTGTTTGTTAACGGCACCTGTACGTGCACACAGATTTACACTAAACCTCAATAACATTCCCCGACAAAGCCAGTGGCCATAGAAGACAAGCAAAAGGAAATACACTGGGACAAACAGGCACTGCTTCTTGCCCCCTTCGTTCATAATATATGCGTTTGAGCAGCCTAATTCACCTGTGTACTTTTATCTGACCACATGTCCTGAGTTGGAGTAGAGGCCACATATAGTGAGTTGGAGTAGAGGCCACATATAGTGAGTTGGAGTAGAGGCCAGTCAAATAGCCCTCTGTGTCTTTGGTCAACAGCAAACAGGGCTTCCTCCCTGCTCATTCTCCTTAGGAGCCAGCTGATATGAGGGACAGATACATCTCTATCTGTACTGTTTCACACACATCTCTAATCCCAAAGAGACTACTCTTAAAGGAAAACTCCTTTTGGTATTTGTTTTATTACACCGTAGGAATATTTTGCATGTCAACAATCAAGTTTTCAAGATATATAACTTTCTAAATACAGCCAGTATGATGCGCTCTGCTACCACTACCAACATATATTTTTTGGGGGTGGAATTTTTCTTTAATGGGTACACTCTTAGAAAAAAAAGGTGCTATCTAGAACCTAAAAGGGTTCTTTGGCTGTCCCCATAGGTTAACCCATTGAAGAACCCATTTTGGATCCACGTAGAACCCCTTTGGTTCCAGGTAGAACCCTTTTGGGTTCTATATAGAAGGCTTTCCACAGAGAGTTCTACTTGGAACCCAAACAACTTTTCTATCTTTGATGTTGGGAAGCCAATGATTGGGCCCCACTCAAAGCCATTTCTTAAGATAAAGTCTGAAGAGTTTGTTTGTGGAGAATAACATCAATGTTCTCCAGTTTTATTACCACCGCCTGTTATTGCCTGAGGGAGACAGACGCAGGGGAGGAGTTGTTTACCTGTTTTTTTTACTCAGACTTTCTTTTCTGAATACCAGATATGATTGATCCTAGCACACGTATAGAAAACCACAAGTGAGGTGTAATATCTGAAAGTCAATGTCAGCGTTCCCCAACTGACAGGTGGTTTTTATTTGGGCCACCAAGTTTTGTGAGCAAATAAGAAAAAAACTATGTTTTTTACATTTATTTTTGTTTTATTGTTGGACATAATGGACTAAAAACACCAGGAAATCTGCTCCAAGTGATTTTAATTTTAGAAATCTGTTCACAAGTATTCCCGCACATAATCGAGAGAAACGTGATCGTATACAAATGTAAGCAAGGTTCGACATGATTATGTTTTAGTCAAACATTATATCTGTTTGGGCTTCTTGTGGTGAATTTGGCGACTACCAATTATTAGTCATTCTTTTTTCCGGACCCCCGAACATCCGCTTAATAAGAAATAATCATCCCGCGGCTGAACCTAGTTGATGATCCTTGCTCTATATATACTGTATCTGTAATATACCGTATGCCTTTGGTGCATTCAATTACATTTAGATTTTGACAACTTTACTTGAGGTTTCTTGACAAATAGCCTTTAAAACACACTCATAAGATTGTCATAAGATAACAAAAGATAACATTTCATAACAATAGTCTTACACTCATCATGGACACTGTGCTATGTGTTATTGTTACGTCTCTTTTATGACAGTGATATAAAGCCATTATGCCAGGCTACTTGCAGTAAAGTGTTTCCATATTAACATATGGTGCAACTGATATTGTAGGGCCCTTGAGGGATATGAGAAATATTAGACATATGGTTCATGACACATGAGTCATAACAAGAGATCCGAACACATTCATAACTAAACCACACTATAGTACATAAGCAGAGAGTCATACTGGACTCTTAGTATTGTTGTAGCTTGGTCTTTGTTATTAGATTGTGTTCCAATGAGTTCTGAGAGCATTTTGTTCTTTGTCCCCCAGACGTGTGGCCCAACCCCCTCCGGCCCTATAGAGCACGCCCGCCACCGACTGCGGCGGACATGCGGCCAGAGATACTCATCGGTCAGGAGCTTCAGCGCATTGGAGATGAGTTTAACAACCTCTTCATACATAGGGTGAGTGTTACACCGGCACTGAGACTTACAGACGGGAGGATCCTAAAAAGAGACCCATATATCCTGATGATAAGTAGTTTCTCGGGGGAAAACAATTAATTAAACAATCACTTTCAGGGAATTGGTAGCTTCAGTTCAAATATCCCTAAGGGAGTGTGTGGCTGTCAACCACTCTCATAGGATACGATACACAGGCACTGCAAAAACAATTCTATCACGATCAAATTAGTTAAATAAAGGTAAAATAAAAAATCAATGATGGTCACTACAGTGCAAGGGAAAGTTAACCTTCCGATTAGATAGTGTCAATAATTTAAGCGTTTTCGCAGACCTGCTGCCGAAATCATGACAGCATCGTTGAAGAAATTGCCTGTGCAGCTATAAGTTGGTTTCTTTCTCGTGCTACTTTACATTTCTCTTGCTACTTTACATTTCTGGAGGTTGCATCACCTTATTTACAAACCCTGTCAAGGACTGCACTGGATCAAATGGAGCTGATAAGGTGCTCAGTTCAACATGTGCCATTCTAGATGATTTCTATTTGTCTCCTTGACCTAGCGTTCTGTGCTCTCATTTCTTATGTACTGACGGAACTCTGGCTTTAGAACATTATTTATAATACAGTGCATAAGAATAATGTGTAGTTACCAAAATAATTGTATTTGCATACCGTAATCATTTTCAGTGAGCTCACTATGACATATGCCGTGGAGGGGGGAATATCACGTATCAGCTGTTACGCGACCGGCCTAATGTTCAAAGACACACCCAGCAGGAGGCTGCCTTCAACACCGACATGAAAAGGTTGTGTGGAGAGAGGGAGGGAGAGAGAGAGAGATAGAGGCTACATGAAAAGGTTGTGTGGAGAGAGGGAGGGAGAGAGAGAGAGAGAGAGAGAGAGAGAGGCTACATGAAAAGTGCAATAGCACTAATTTAACCGTATTAGTGCAGGTTTTTTGTTAATTTATGTATATCACAAAACTCTGAGTTTCCAGGAAAATTCTCAGCAACAAAAGAGTGATACAATTAAGATTCAACATCTGCTACAGGACAGGCTCTTTGTAGCTAAAACAATCTCTGTCAGGTGGTGATTCATCTTACCCGGGGTTACCCATTTCCTGGTTAATTTCATAACTCTGTTCAGATCTTACACTTCAACACTAATTATACTCAGAGTTTTGTTGGGTAACTTTTTTGTGGGAATTTTTAGTTTATAGGGAATCTTCTTCCATGCTCCATTCTTGTCACTCTCCTTCTACGCAGTCTTGAATTGGCTGATATGAAAGACCCATAAAATGTTTTTTAACATTTGCGTCATTTAGAAGACACTCTTCTCTTTTCCAGAGCAACTTACAGGAGCAATTAGGGTTCAGTGCTTTACTCAAAGGAACATTGAAAGATGTTTCACCTAGTCGGCTCAGGGATTCGAATCAGCGACATTTCGGTTACTGGTCCAAAGCTCTTAGACGCTGGGCTAATTAGTGCCTGTTTGAAAGCTGTTGACTGTGCATGTTGCATGCATTTTAGGGAGTTTCAATGTGACAGTGCATGTTGCATGCATTTTAGGGAGTTTCAATGTGACAGTGCATGTTGCATGCATTTTAGGGAGTTTCAATGTGACAGTGCATGTTGCATGCATTTTAGGGTGTTTCAATGTGACTGTGCATGGAATTTGTTGAAAACTGTTTTTCTTGCCAGTTCATAACCCCGTCATGGACATTTCTATTCTGTTTTCTTCATCACCATCCCCAAGGTACACTGCCTAGTACCCATAAAAGGGGAAGGTTTGTCTGTAAAATCAAATATATGAACTGATGACTGGACTTAGTATTTTCTCACAAAACCCCCTAGAAATATTTACTTCTAATGAGTGCATAAGCATTTCCCACTAATAATGTGTTACTAATGGCGTCTGGGGAGAACTAAATATTTACACACCTTTCAACAGGTGAGGCTGTAGAACAGAACAGGGTTTCTCTGTGTGTGTGTGTGTGTGTGCGTGTGTGTGTGTGTGTGTTTGTTTGTTTGGTACATGTAAATATCTCTCTTGTATAGAGGGAGGTTTATGTATTTCGAGAACAAAAAGCCCAATAAAAAGCAGAACATATTGTGTTCCATGTTCTGGTCTGGTCTCAGGTGTTTGGTTGCGATCAGGGAGAGGAATTCTGAAAGACTGTCCCTTTCTAGAATCTAGAGCTGTCTTGTACTTTTCCCATCTGTCACAATTGTCTATTACATAACTTTCTACAGGTGATTGCATTGTGTGTTACTGGCAAATGCAGGTGTTTCATACAGTTCTATGTATAGATTGTCAACTGCCAATAACTGTCATAATGCTTGTATCTGGATGAGCTCTAGTACTTACTAGCTAGTGACTATAAAGTGAGTCATTTCATTGTTGACAAAGTGTTTGTGTGTTTTCAGGTGTCACGTAAGGTGAATCAAAAAACCTCCTGCACACTTTGTTTACTGACACACAGGTATGTGTCATCTGTGACACTTCCCTGTCCTTCCTTCTGATTGGCTCTATGGCCTCTGGCCACCCACAGAACTGACCAGTGACCTGCATTACTCTAGCGATGTCCAGGTTTTGTTTTGCCACACACACACACACACACACACACACACACACACCATTCCTTCTCTGCCTAATAGCCATCATGGAAAATACTCTTAGGGCTGTCTGAGTGTGTGCTCAAGGTCAAAGAGGCCAAGCCCGGGGGTTTGAGACTGTCAGGAGGAAGAGTCAGGTTACAATGACGGGGCAGTGGAGCTGGTTAGTGAGTGATTGGTTGTGTTGCAGAATTGCAGGACTACATGACTGCCCTGTGGTTAAGGCTCTCAGGGAGCCAACTATGGGCTCTAATTATCCACTGGTCTGCCTTTACAGGCCTCACTCACCCAGCGCCATGGAGATGCACTCAGTCCCACCCCTCCGTGTCATCTTCTCCCAGGGTCAGTTTGAACCCAGGCTCCAACGGGTGTCATGCTTGTGTGAGGCGCTGGAAAGAATTTCTGAGTGGAGCTGATCCACTGTTGAGTGTTTGAGTGGGTTTGGGTGTCTCCATACTCCCTTTCTCTGGTTCTGTGATGCTTGCGTAGGTGTTTAGTGGTTGCATCGCTGTGAAGTTAGCTTTTCATGTGTAGGTCCTCTGTCCTTTGGGCTGATATAGGAGGCTTTTAATTCAGGGCACTCCTCCTGCTAGAGGTACACAAATCATTTGTTTTCTTTCAAACATTTTGAGCGTTTAACTGAGCCTTTCCAGAGTTCCACATGGACAGGGTTTGTACTTTTTGAGTGATTCTATTGCACCAGGCCAGCTCAATCAAACGCAGCTAAAGTATTTGAAAGAATCGCAAGTACTATTTGAGCCAAGGTCTGGTGAGACGTCTCTCCAGTGGTGAATATGGCAGATGGTAGTGTGAGACGTCTCTCCAGTGGTGAATATGGCAGATGGTAGTGTGAGACGTCTCTCCAGTGGTGAATATGGTAGTGTGAGACGTCTCTCCAGTGGTGAATATGGTAGTGTGAGACGTCTCTCCAGTGGTGAATATGGCAGATGGTAGTGTGAGACGTCTCTCCAGTGGTGAATATGGCAGATGGTAGTGTGAGACGTCTCTCCAGTGGTGAATATGGCAGATGGTAGTGTGAGACGTCTCTCCAGTGGTGAATATGGCAGATGGTAGTGTGAGACGTCTCTCCAGTGGTGAATATGGTAGTGTGAGACGTCTCTCCAGTGGTGAATATGGTAGTGTGAGACGTCTCTCCAGTGGTGAATATGGCAGATGGTAGTGTGAGACGTCTCTCCAGTGGTGAATATGGCAGATGGCGGTGTGAGACGTCTCTCCAGTGGTGAATATGGCAAATAGTAGTGTGAGACCCAAAAGGACAAGCGCCCTGCTAATGCAAAGCAGATGTCTGGCCACAGAAACATGTTGTTATTCTAAGATAACTAACGTCTGTATTTTGCCATTATCTGAACATTCACATGGCAGCTCACGTCTTTGTGGAGTTTCTATTTTATTTTTAAATTGGGTTTGTTCCTCAAAGGGATTTTCAGTAGGAAGCAGCAAATAAGCACCCTCTTATTTGTGACGCAATGTTATTTTGTTTTAGGACCTGTAGTCTTTGTCTTGAAGAATGAGGGAGAGAGAAGTTTGTCTGTTTTTAAAAAACTATTTTAAGCATCTACATAATTACTTGTTTTAATCAAATAAAAACACATTCGATGAGTATCAGTGACAACTTTGTTTTTTCTCAGGCAGCAATTGCAGGCAGACATCTGCGAACGTATTAGCGAGTCACTTTAATTGCACGTCTTCTACTTCAAATTGTGGCTGCTCTCCCAGTTTGGTCAAATAGTTTTTCAGTGTTCTTCTGGCCTTGTAAGTTTTTGTTTTGCTTGCATGTGGTGTTGCAGATTTCTCTCACACCAGATCAATTGTCAGAGAGAGATTAGTCAGTCAGTAGGTACCTGAATACCACACAGTTTAGGAACAGAAACAGCTGAATACTCAGGCCCAGATCCATTAGATTTAAAAGTGTTAATGTTTTGTAATATTGTACCAATTAGCTGGTTGTGGGTGAAACTGTCAGTATTCAGTGAATTTGGGTATTAACGTCATCACTGCCAAAACATGAAAGCTACATTGATCCCATATTTAAGTTGATCCACCTCCCCTCCTTCAGTCAGTTTTACACAACTAATAACAAATTACTAAAGGTGTCATTCACCTATTGATTTGCATTACGCCAGCCTCTCGTGTTGCATGCCTCAGGGTGTGAAGTGGCATGTGATTACATACTGTGTGTACTAGTTATATAATGCAATACAAAATGCAACATTGAGTCACGATAATATAATACCCACCAGAGAGGTTTTACCCTCAGACTCAATGGCCAAATATCTGGATCAAGTCTATGTGTTTACCCTGTGTTGAAACCACTGCCTGGAACGGTTTAATTAGTCAAGCTTACAGTAAGTACAGACATCTATCCTCTTTCTCATTCTATTATAATCTCAGTAAAACAAAGTACTGAGTAAAGGGTCTGAATACTTACAGTTGAAGACAGAAGTTTACATACACTTAGGTTGGAGTCATTAAAACTCGTTTTTCAACTACTACTAACAAACAATACTTTTGGCAAGTCGGTTAGGACATCTACTTTGTGCATGACACAAGTCATTTTTCCAACAATTGTTTACAGACAGATTATTTAACTTATAATTCACTGTATCACAATTCCAGTGGGTCAGAAGTTTACATACACTAAGTTGACTGTGCCTTTAAACAGCTTGGAAAATTCCAGAAAATTATGTCATGGCTTTAGAAGCTTCTGATAGACTAATTGACATCATTTGAGTCAATTGGAGGTGTACCTGTGGATGTATTTCAAGGCCTACCTTCAAACGCAGTGCCTCTTTGCTTGACATCATGGGAAAATCAAAAGAAATCAGCCAACACCATGGGACCACGCAGCCGTCATACCGCTCAGGAAGGAGATGCGTTCTCCTAGAGATGAACATACTGTGGTGCGAAAGTGCAAATCAATCCCAGAACGACAGCAAAGGACCCTGTGACGATGCTGGAGAAAACAGGTACAAATGTATCTATATCCACAGTAAAACAAGTCCTATATCGACATAACCTGAAAGGCCACTCAGCAAGGAAGAAGCCACTGCTCCAAAACCACCATAAAAAGCCAGACTACGGTTTGCAACTGCACATGGGGACAAATATGGTAATTTTGGGAGAAATTTCCTCTCTTCTGGTCTGATGAAACAAAAATAGAACTATTTGGCCATAATGACCATCGTTATGTTTGGAGGAAAACGGGGGAGGCTTGCAAGCCGAAGATCACCATCCCAAGCGTGAAACCCGGGGGTGGCAGCATCATGTTGTGGCGGTGCTTTGCTGCAGGAGGGACTGGTGCACTTCACAAAATAGATGGCATCATGACAAAGGAAAATTATGTGGCTATATTGAAGCAACATCTCAAGACATCAGTCAGGAAGTTAAAGCTTGGTCGCAAATGGGTCTTCCAAATGGACAATGACCTTAAGCAGACTTCCAAAGTTGTGGCAAAATGGCTTAAGGTCAACAGTCAAGGTATTGGAGTGGCCATCACAAAGCTCTGACCTCAATCCTATAGAAAGGAGGAATGGGCCAAAATTCACCCAACTTATTGTGGGAAGCTTGTGGAAGGCTACCCGACATTTCACATTCTTAAAATAAAGTGTTGATTCTAACTGACCTTAAGACAGGGAATTTTTATTCGGATTAAATGTCAGGAATTGTGAAAAAGTGAGTTTAAATGTATTTGGCTAAGGTGTATGTAAACTTCTGACTTCAACTGTATGTAAAAAGAAAAGGTATTTCAGTTTTTTTGTATTTTTATAAATGTGCAAAAATGTTTAAAAAATAATAATTTTAAATTGTTTTTGCTTTGTCATTATGGGGTACTGTGTGTAGATTGATGAGGGAAAAAATACGTTCATCAATGTTAGAATAAGGCTGTAATGTAACAAAATGTGGATAAAGTGAAGGGGTCTGAATACTTTCCAAATGCACTGTATGTTCTAATCAAACAACCTTTCAACAGCGTGTTTTAAGTTCTTGTTAAATCTTTCAGAGCAATCATTTTATATCGAGCCAAACCATCGATCTGCCATTTCTTTCATGAACTCATCATTTTTGGCCCGAAGGTGAATGGGGTCTTGCAAGGTTCCCAGTTCTGCTTTGTCTTTCTTACCGAAGGGTTAATGCACTTCCATTTAACTCCACTTCCTCATAACCTGTTTCCTCAGACACTGTTCACAGTCACTCCAGGCTTTTGTGGTTCTTGGCATGACTCATTTCAGCTAAAACAAAGCGTTGATATCCCCCTTGCATTAGTTCCTAAATGTCAGCACTGTATGGCTCCCTGCCCAGCTGCTCTGAATCCACACACATGCAGTGATTCACTAATGGAGCGATACCCCAGTCATACTTCAGCACAGTTCCTGTCAGAAACATAGTTTCTGATAAAAGTCGAACTCAGACTTGGAGTTTCCTCAGTCCCCTCTGCCAAAGAGGCCACAGTGGAAATGACCAACGCTTATTGCAAGAGCCCTGCCAAACTAGTGACCGCAGGCCAACGTGACGGCCGGGCCAAGACAGCCACCTGTTTTCATCTCCCCTTTGCCATGTCTGCAGAGGTAATTGTCTCTGAGGAGGGAGTAGTCCACTCATCCACCATTATCAGGACCCTATGACCTGGTCAAGTCACTGCTAAAGACCTAATAGAATGGCTCAATCTCTTCCCTAATCTCTCCATTCATCTCACAGTAAAAATGTCCCTATTTATGTTTAGGTCATCAAGTACCTCTTCCATCTGAAGCTGAAGTAGCTGACCTAATAGAATGGCTTTTATGACCGTGCTGCTGCCCTGTTTTTCTCATTAAGAAGTATGACTCATGTTGTAAACCTGGTATGTTCGTGTGTGAGGGTTCAGTTCAGCCCAAGGCTCTAGTGTGGTAGTTTGCAGGGCCTCTGCCCAACACAGCAATGTTGACACAAAGAGCAGAACATCAACCCTCATATTGAAAGGGTAAATACTTTTACCTTGGTTGCTCATTTAATGCTCAATTGTGCTTATATAATTCAATACTGTGTACACATAATTAACAAACACACATACTGTACACAAGCTCATCCTGGCAGTTTCACAGGAGCAAACACATATAAGAACGTTTCATTTGATTGCCTGGGCCTCTGGTCTTAAGTGTGGAGTTAACCCACTGATCCTAACACCCGGAGAGGGAGCAGGGGTTTGGGGTGAGGTGGGGCAGGATGTTGAGTTGTGTTGGCCTGCTTCCTGTGTTTGTTAGGGTTGCATGTGTGTCATGAAAGGACTGGCACACTGACCACAGTTGAGCTCAGCCGTGTCCAGTATTATCAGCAAACCTCAGCTGTCTGTCTTCTATACACAGCAGGGGTCTTTATGGTGGTCAGCCAAGACCCCCATGGGTTCACTGAGGAAAAATCTGTTTATTAGTGCAATTTGTTTGAATCATATGTCTGGATTAAAGGTGAGTGGCGATATTACGCTGTGTGTTGTGGCAATAATGTTGAATGCTCTGTTTGTGTAGTATCTTTCGTGGTTATACTGTATGTACAAGAGGATGTAACACGGCTCCTTTCTCTGTGTCCTCCACAGCGCCTTGCAGGCAGAAACGGTCAGGTTGCCCAGGGAAACCTGCAGCAGATGCACCAAGAGCCCGCCTTCCTACTGTGGATGGGTCTTCTGATTGGACGACTATTACAGATAATCCTGCGGAGAAGATGATTGACAGACAGAAGCCCCAATCCCATCCTCTGGAGCACCCAGCAGGCGCATACTGTAGAACCTGGGAGAATTCTGTTAAAGACCCTATACATATATGAATATGTAAAATTGTCACATTTTCAGAATGGACTCTCCTTCATATGTGAACCTTTACAACTTTGTCTTGATGGTTTTTGACCTTGAATGGCCTCAGGATTCCCTGGTCCAGCATAAATTGGGACAGGGAATCTGTAATGCTTTGGGAATACTTTCTTTGGAAATTCAACAACACCTGGAATTTTGCACCTATGTTTCCTGCACGGATCTGGAAAGCTGAGCCTAATCAAAGAACCAGAGATGGAGTGTCCCATGGCGGAGCGCTCACAGGGATAACGCTGTGTGGATAAGGCTTTGTGGAGGTTACATATACCTTGTACAGCTTCTCTTTTTCTTTACCACGCTCTTTTCTTTCTTCGTGTTTGTTTGTGAGTTTACCCATGGTCAGATGTGTAGAGTCTGTGTCTGTTCCTCCTGGTCCTCATGGCAACTCACTGTTTCCCTCCCAAAACTAACCTGCAATTCTCCTTTGATGCAGTCGGTTCCATTGCCGGTTCCATGGACCCAGATGAAGTCTGTTTAATGGAGAGTCTCCATTGAAAGTGTTTTTAAGTCCAGTAGTTTTAGACAATGATTCAGTGTGCACTCCAATAGTCTTTATATGAACCCTTTAGGTATTAACCTCGAGCAATAACTGAAGACGCCATTTAAAAAAAAATGTATTTCCTTTCCAAACATATTCAGTATTAAGAGCAATAGCATGGATGTTAGTAGTCATTGAGAGAACAGAAAAAAATACATTTGAAAGCAACTACAATGCCTATAAGAAAGAGATATAATGAAATCAAAGTAGATCTACATGAATTAGGGCAAACAATGTAACTTCTTGAAACAACGTATTTTACTGTTGTCTCATTTGTTTCTGCCTGCCCTTATCAGCTGTCAAACATAATTCCTGTTATCATTTAGCCTCTGGCTCGGACCTGCTGTTGTCAGTGCTTTGTTAGCCCAGCTGACACTCATGTTGGACCAGACAAGTCTAGTGCAGTGTTGCTAGGTCATTAAAAGCTCATAGAAGCTTTGCTGGAAGAGAACCAAACTCTGAGCCGACATTAGCCAGAGGAACAGGCATAGAGAGACAGTGGATTCAACACAGGTTTGAATGGGTGGGATCAATCACAGTGCTTGAGAACTTAGATGGATAGACAGTGAGAAAAACCACCAAATGTTCTTGACAAAATTCTTGAAACATTTTTGTATTTCTGATCTGTGGTAGAATGAATGTTTTTAAAAAAAATGATTTTAAGAAAGTGAAGTAGGGTTACTTTGGATGTTACATATGTTACCATATTCTGCATCATGGGTTTTAAATTGTATGTGTCCCCAAATGTGACCCAAAGATTGATTATACTGTCATTTTGCTGGTTAGTTCCTATTGTAAAGTACAGTATTGGTGTGGTTCAGACCAACTACCTTGGTCACCCTTTTGATTCCAATGGCTCCTATCTGTCAGTCTGTTGGTATTTGATGTGAAAACCTATTCCACACCCACAGTTCAAGAAACATTATCCAGGAAATTGCATGTTGACAGTATAACATGTGATGATGAAAGACTATTTTTAAAATAGCATAGCACTTACAGCTCATTCAAGGTTTTACGTGCCAAATATCTGCCTTTTACATTTATTAAAAAAATGTTTTGCTGACCATGTAGATGAAATGTAAGGTTGATGGTATTGTTTGATGACATTTCTGCAAACCCAATTTTGAGAAGTGATGTGTTTCATTCTGTCATGTTTGTCTTGGTACCAACATTTTACTGCTCTGCCATGTTTTATATCTTGTATGACTGTCTATTCTTTTTTGGTGTTGCCAAATGAAACCAAAAACCTCATTTCAAAGTACTGTATCTCAGAAAGGTGTATGTAGTCGTGTCTATAGATGCTTTCCAAGAGAACAACTGAAAGCTCAACTGTCACCTTCTGAAACTGGTATGGAAACTTCTCCGACAGTTAGCCAATGGTTCCATGTACTCTAGATATATATGTGTTGAGTGAAGGCATGGTCCATACTGTCCATCCATCTTAATAGGGGTAGAGACCATAAATAGGAATAGCATTTTCCCCAGACACATCAAAATTCCCAAGTTGGATCCATACATTTTCACCAGTGTCATCTTGGTGGAGGAAGTGCAGGTTTGTACCTCTTGCACAATGATTACTGTACCCAGAATTCAGTCTGTTCAGGACCCTTTTGCACTCTGCGCAGACAGACAGAAATTGATCTATCTGACTCACAGGACCCAGTACATTTGTAGCAAAATGTCATTGTTATTTTTTATATTTTCTAATTTGCACTGAAAGATTGCAATGTTGTGATTTCAATTGTGCAATACTGCTGTGCCTGTAAAAAGCCTTTTTTCATCTTTAAAAAAATCTGGAATTTTCTTTCATTGTTGATTAAACCACATCCTTTTTCATGAAAATCAATAAGCCACTGTCCTTGTTCTATAACTATAACCACACATATTGCAGTCAAAATGAATTAGTCACAGGCAATTCAAAGACAGTGTGACTATCTCTTTTACGCAAACTGTCCTTTTACATACAGTTGAAGTCGGATGTATACATCCACCTCAGCCAAATACATTTAAACTCACTTTTTCACAATTCTTGACATTTAATCCTAGTAAAAAGCTTTTACTTCTTTCATCACATTCCCAGTGGGACAGTAGTTAACATAAACTCAATTAGTATTTGGTAGCATTGCCTTTAAATTGTTTAACTTGGGTCAAACGTTTCGGGTAGCCTTCCACAAGCTTCCCACAGTAAGTTGGGTGAATTTTGACCTATTCCTCCTGACAGAGCTGGTGTAACTGAGTCAGGTTTGTAGGCCTCCTTGCTCACACACGCTTTTTCAGTTCTGCCCACAAATGTTCTATATGATTGAGATCAGGGCTTTGTGATCCAATACCTTGACTTTGTTGTACTTAAGCCCCATTTGCAACCAAGCTTTAACTTCCTGACTGATGTTTTGCGATGTTGCTTCAATATATCCACATAATTTTCCATCCTCATGATGCCATCTATTTTGTGAAGTGCACCAGTCCCTCCTGCAGCAAAGCACCCCCACAACATGATGCTGCCACCCCCGGGCTTCACGCTTGGGATGGTGATCTTCGGCTTGCAAGCCTCCCCCGTTTTCCTCCAAACATAACGATGGTCATTATGGCCAAATAGTTCTATTTTTGTTTCATCAGACCAGAAGAGAGGAAATTTCTCCCAAAATTACCATATTTGTCCCCATGTGCAGTTGCAAACCGTAGTCTGGCTTTTTTATGGTGGTTTTGGAGCAGTGGCTTCTTCCTTGCTGAGCGGCCTTTCAGGTTATGTCCATATAGGACTCGTTTTACTGTGGATATAGATACTTTTGTACCTGTTTCCTCCAGCATCTTCACAAGGTCCTTTGCTGTTGTTCTGGGATTGATTTGCACTTTTCGCACCAAAGTACGTTCATCTCTAGGAGACGGAACGCGTCTCCTGCCTGAGCGGTATGACGGCTGTGTGGTCCCATGGTGTTAATACTTGCGTACTATCGTTTGTACAGATGAACATGGTACCTTCAGGGGTTTGGAAATTGCTCCCAAGGATGAACCAGACTTGTGGAGGTCTACAATTTGTTTTCTGAGGTCTTGGCTGATTTCTTTTGATTTTCCCATGATGTTAAGCAAAGAGGCACTGAGTTTGAAGGTAGGCCTTGAAATACATCCACAGGTACACTTCCAATTGACTCAAATTATGTCAATTAGCCTATCAGCAGCTTCTAAAGCCATGACATAATTTTCTGGAATTTTTCAAGCTGTTTAAAGGCATAGTCAACTTAGTTGACTGTGCCTTCTGACCCACTGGAATTGTGATACAGTGAATTGTAAGGGAAATAATCTGCCTGTAAACAATTGTAGGAAAAATGACTTGTGTCATGCACAAAGTAGATGTCCTAACCGACTTGCCAAAACTATTGTTTGTTAACAAGAAATTTGTGGAGTTGTTGAAAAACGAGTTTTAATGACTACAACTTAAGTGTATGTAAACTTCTGTCTTCAACTGTATATGTCTTAATTTGTGTAAATCAATTCTCACAACGGTCTCTCTATTTTGGTTCAGGTGAAAATAGGGCAGACCATTCATTTATGTAACCGTGTAAAAAGAGTACTATTTTATTCTGTAAACGACTATGCTTATCTCTGATCATCTGCAGGACACGGAAAGTACGGTACCTTCCCCAACTTGGCACAAACCACCCAAGATAATTATGCATCCCATATTCAGCCAGTCAGTGGCTGCTTCACTCAGCTCCATGTGACTCAGTGCACAGTCCAGCATCCATATAGAGATAACATTTTAACCACTTAGTGGGATGGTAAACTTGATTGAGAGGACAGTACAGAAAGTACAGTGGGGAGAACAAGTATTTGATACACTGCCGATTTTGCAGGTTTTTCCTACTTCCAAAGCATGTAGAGGTCTGTCATTTTTATCATAGGTACACTTCAACTGTGAGAGACAGAATCTAAACAAAAATCCAGAAAATCACATTGTATGATTTCTAAGTAATTCATTTGCATTTTATTGCATAACATAAGAATTTGATACATCAGAAAAGCAGAACTTAATATTTGGTACAGAAACCTTTGTTTGCAATTACAGAGATCATACGTTTCCTGTAGTTCTTGACCAGGTTTGCACACACTGCAGCAGGGATTTTGGCCCACTCCTCCATACAGACCTTCTCCAGATCCTTCAGGTTTCGGGGCTGTCGCTGGGCAACACGGACTTTCAGCTCCCTCCAAAGAGTTTCTATTGGGTTCAGGTCTGGAGACTGGCTACTGGATACCACATTTACAACGGTGTCATCGTTCTCCTCAATGGCATGCTTTATTTCGGACATTCCTGGCCCTCACCAATTTACATGCATTACAATATGTAATTTACTGTGAATGTAGTGGTAAAGCATGCTGCATATCCTGCAGACTTACTGCATGTTGTGATGATCGTATTGACAGCTGATCTTTTCAGATTGATGTGAACTAATCTGTCACCCTCTGCCATGGTAAGGCCTCTGTTTACCACATGGTCAACTACGATGGCCCAGACTTCATAAAACGCAACAGTTCCCTGCCGTCTGCCTCCCTCTCGTTGATGTCCACCTCTTTGACAGGGCCCATGCCCACCTCTTTGACCTCTGATGGGGCCCATGCCCACCTCTTTGACCTCTTTGATGAGGCCCATGACGACCTCTCTGACAGGCCCCTTGTCCACGAGCTCTTTGATTTCTTCCTCTCCCTTGCTGTCTATCCTGCTCCATGTTGAAATAAATTACAAGTGTTCACACACACCCTTTTATATGGTGACCAATTGTGGTTACTACTATATGAAATCAATATTCATTATGTAGTAGTCATTATGTATGGTTGTCATGTATCATACAAGTCATTTAGATGTTTATACTTCACAAGCAGATATTTTATTTATGTGGTTCTCTAAATCCATATATAGTACCGCCAGGGGTACGCACAATGCCGTAGGGAGTATGCCAAATAAAAATGTGATTCACATTTTTTTTTAATTATAGCCCCATTGAAAATATTAGATTATCCAATGGGGCTATACATTTGAGTGAGGTTTTTTTCTCGCCTGAGTAGCATTGTTTCACCTCCAAAAATATAATTAAACCATCTAGCTAAACCATACAGCTACTTACTCTCCCGCAGGAAACCTTCACTCTTGCGCAGACATTTAGAAGCGAAACATGACAATTCGAAAAATAAGCCACGGGAGTTTTTGGTGCGAGAATAAAGACAACTTTCGAGTAGTAAGACATGTATAAAAGCAACAGATACCATTAATAAGAAGGGGCTAGAAGCATCTAATATGGTGCGCTACCGAGTGGCTAGGACAGGCAAGCCGCATACTATTGTGGAGGACTTAATTCTTCCTGTTACTGCGGATATGGCTGTGGCAATGCTTGGGGAAAAGGCCAAAAGAACTACACAGAAAATGTCTTCATCAAACAATACTGTTTCACGACGCATCAGTGACATGGCAGGAGATGTTTTGAAACAATTACTGCTTCGCATACAAGCCAGTGAATTATATGTGTAATAGCTGGATGAGTCAACGGACTTGGCGGGCCTGGCACAGCTCCTGGTATATGTCCGTTACGTTTATGGGGGGTCAATTAAGGAAGACATCCTCTTCTGCAAACCAGGACAACTTGAGAGGATATTTTTTAAGTACTGGACAGCTTTGTGACATCAAATGGACTTTGAGAGGGAGACATAGTGGAGTGCAAGCAGTTGCTCCCGACGCCACTTGGGTACAGTGCAGCATCCACCGAGAGGCTCTTGCTGCCAAGGGAATGCCTGACAGCTTGAAATACGTTTTGGACACTACAGTGAAAATGGTTAACTTTGTTAAAGCAAGGCCCCTGAACTCTCATGTATTTTCTGCATTATGCAATGATATGGGCAGCGACCATGTCAAGCTTTAACAACATACAGAAGAGCGCTGGTTATCAAGGGGCAAAGTATTGACAGTTTTCTTTACTGCCTATAATTTTCACTTGTCTGACCACTTGCATGATGACAAGTTTCTCACATGAGTGTCCTATCTGGGGGATGTTTTTTCTTGCCTGAATGATCTGTATCTAGGATTACAGGGACTCTCCCCAACTACATTCAATGCGCGGGATAAAATCGAAGCTATGATTAAGAAGTTGGAACTCTTTCCTGTCTGAATTAACAAGGACAACACACAGGTCTTTCCATCATTGTATGATATTTTGTGTGCAAATTAACTCAAGCTTACGAACAATGTCAAATGTGATATAGCGAAGCACCTGAGTGAGTTGGGTGCACAACTACGCCAGTATTTCCCGAAACGGCTGACACAAACAACTAGATTCTTTATCCCTTTCATGCCCTGCCTCCAGTCCACTTACCGATATCGGAACAAGAGAGCGTCATCGAAATTGCAACAAGCGGTTCTGTGAAAATTCAATTTAATCAGAAGCCAATGCCAGATTTCTGGATAGGGCTGCACTCAGAGTGTCTTGCAAATCGTGCTGTTAAGATACTGATGCCCTTTGCAACCACGTACCTATGTGAGAGTGGATTCACTCACTAGCATGAAAACTAAATACAGGCACAGACTGTGTGTGGAAAATTATTTAAGACTGAGACTCTCTCCAATACAACCCAACATTGCAGACTTATGTGCATCCTTTCAAGCACACCCTTCGTATTAACCTGTGGTGAGTTATTCGCAATTTTTGATGAACAAATAAGTTTCATAGGTTTCATATGTAAGATGGCTAAATAAAGAGAACAATTATTGATTATTATTATATTATTATTTGTACCCTGGTCCTATAAGAGCTCTTTGTCACTTCCCACAAGCAGGGTTGTGACAAAAACTCACACTCTTTCTTACGCTTAATAAATGTATCGTATAGTGTGTGTGTGGCAGGCTTATAATGATGGCAAAAAAAAAACATTTGAGAGTGCGCTGACCCTGGTGCGCTTGGGAAGCACTATGGTACACAAACAAGTTTAAAATCTAAAGGTTTACCAAACGGTTAAGTGATTAACCATCAAGCACAGTTGGATTAAGTGATGGTAAAATATATTTAAACAAATGAGAATGAGAAGAGAATCCTATGAAAAGTATTGTGAGCATTGCATTAGGAAACGCAATGACTTTATATGAAAGGTGTTTTAAGATGAAAACTGATTCAGTTTGTTGAAAAAGTTACTGTGTGATTTTGTGTTAGTCAATTAATACTTAGTCAATTAATAGGCAATCAATAGGCAATCACTACGTCATCAGAGCGCAACGTATGTTTGTCGTTGTGGAACGCTGTCGAATGCCGAACCTCGTTTTAAAAGATGACAGTGTTTTTATATACTTTTATTTATTTTACAATCCTGTGGCTCTGTTGGACTAAACTGCTGTGAGCGCTGCTATCTGTCCTGGAATCCTGCCAGATTCCATATAGGGGGAGAGACGCAAAAGCCCAGCTAGCTTAGCTGGCTCGGCAATCTCAAATGGAGGACGCTATTGAACGTTTCCAGTATTACAGGAGCTGTGTTGACTTTGCTTTGTTCCGGGACAATGTGGACCGCACTGACTTTCAATGAAGCAACTGCTTGCTATGTAGCTAGTAGCAAACCTACAGTTGAAGTCAGAAGTTTACACACACATAGGTTGGAGTCATTAAAACTTGTTTTTCAACTACTCCACAAATTTATTGAAAAACAAACAATAGTTTCGGCAAGTCGGTTAGGACATCTACTTAGTGCATGACACAAGTAATTTTTCCACTAATTGTTTACAGACAGAATATTTAACTTACAATTCACTGCATCACAATTCCAGTAGGTCAGAAGTTTACATACACTAAGTTGACTGTGCCTTTAAACAGCTTGGAAAATTCCAGAAAAGTATTTCATGGCTTTAGAAGCTTCTGATAGGCTAATTGACATAATTTGAGTCAATTGGAGGTGTACCTGTGGATGTATTTCAAGGCCTACCTTCAAACTCAGTGCCTCTTTGCTTGGCATCATGGGAAAATCAAAATAATCAGCTAAAAAATGTGTAGACCTTCACAAGTCTGATTCATCCTTGGGAGCAATTTCCAAATACCTGAAGGTACCACATTCATCTGTACAAACAATAGTACACAAGTATAAACATCATGGGACCACGCAGCCGTCACACCGCTCAGGAAGGTGACGCGTTCTGTCTCATAGAGATGAACATACTGTGGCGCAAAAAGTGCAAATCAATCCCAGAATGACAGCAAAGGACCTTGTGAAGATGCTGGAGAAAACAGGTACAAAAGTATCTATATCCACAGTAAAACGAGTCCTGTATCAACATAACCTGAAAGGCCACTCAGCAAGGAAGAAACCACTGCTCAAAAACCGGCATAAAAAAGCCAGACTACGGTTTGCAAATGCACATGGGGACAAAGATCGTACTTTTTGGAGAAATGTCCTCTGGTCTGATGAAACACAAATAGAATTCTTTGGCAATAATGACCATCGTTATGTTTGGAGGAAAAAGGGGGAGGCTTGCAAGCCGAAAAACACAATCCCAACTGTGAAGCATGGGGGTGGCAGCATCATGTTGTGGGGGTGCTTTGCTGCAGGAGGGACTGGTGCACTTCACAAAATAGATGGCATCATGAGGGAGAAAAATTATGTGGATATATTGAAGCAACATCTCAAGACATCAGTCAGGAAGTTAAAGCTTGGTCACAAATGCGTCTTCCAAATGGACAATGACCTCAAACATACTTCCCAAATTGTGGCAAAATAGTTTAAGGTCAACAAAGTCAAGGTATTGGAGTGGCCATCACAAAGCTCTGACCTCAATCGTATAGAAAATTTGTGGGCAGAACTGAAAAAGTGTGTGTGAGCAAGGAGGCCTACAAACCAAACTCAGTTACACCAGCTCTGTCAGGAGGAATGGGCCAAAATTCACCCAATTTATTGTGGGAAGCTTGTGGAAGGCTACCCAAAACATTTGACCCAATTTAATCAATTTAAAGGCAATGCTACCAAATACTAATTGAGTTTATGTTAACTACTGACCCACTGGGAATGTGATGAAAGACATAAAAGCTGAAATAAATAATTCTCTCTACTATTATTCTGATATTTCACATTCTTAAAATAAAGTGGTGATCCTAACTGACCTTAAGACAGGGAATTTTTACTATGATTAAATGTCAGGAATTGTGAAAAACGGAGGTTAAATGTATTTGGCTAAGGTGTATGTAAACTTCCGACTTCAACTGTACATAAGCTACTGGGGAACCCACGCCCACCTACTTTTTCTCTTTCTCCCACCCCAGTAGGCGGACGAAGCTCTGGTCTGGTGGAAGTTTCGCCGCCTTGTCGGCTTTCCACAGCCGACTGGCCAGTGCTCGGCAGGGTTCCATCCCCTAAGGGTTCTCCCCCTTCCCTGGAGAATGGAGCTGTTCTCGACCCAACCAACCAGCCATGGAGGTAAGTCACTCGCCGTGGAAGTTGATGAAGGCTTCCTCTGGCAACGGGGTTCTCCATGGAGATGTTGAGCCCAGAACTGACACAGACCAGAAACAGCTTTGCAGCACTCGATCCAGAGGTTCTGGCGCCTTCGTCCTTTGTGGCTTACCAATCAAGATCAAATCCGGAAGTACCTGCGTCTTCGTCCTCGGTTGTGATCCTCAGAGCTCCAGCTCAGAACACCAGACCGTGAGGCTGCCTGAGAGACCAGCCCATTCAACATCACCAGCTGTCATCATAGGCAGCTCTATGGTGAGACAGAAGATACTCTACAGGAATGATGGAGTCCATCCAAATCATCTTGGCTCCTGGACTCTGTCCACGCATTTCAAGGCTGCGTTGAAACAATGACTGGTAAATGATCCAAGACCGGCTCAGTTAATCCCTACCATTGTGACAATAAGTCGTCATAATGCTGCATCAAATGTACGTGATCATAGGGGCATTGGCAAACACAATGTAAGTAATTTAATTGATGTACCCCTAATTGCACCGAATACATCTGTTTATCTTACAGCTATATTAAGCAGTAATCATGAGCCTATAAACCAGAGTTACACTGTTAGCACTGAGGCGGTGTGCAACACTAGAAAGACCACTTTATGCAGCTCACCCTGCACTATCAGCTTCAATGTAAATAACATGTGTAAGTCTATCTCTGATAATCTTCCCAGGAAAGCATTAAAAACAATCAAGCAACCCAGAAAAGTTTTAAAAATAGCCCATATTAACACATGTAGCCTAAGAAACAAGGTCCATGAAGTCAATAACTTGCTTGTAACAGATGATGTTCATATTCTGACTATCTCTGAACCTCACTTAGATAATACTTTTGATGATACAATGGTAGCAATACATGGTTATAACATCTACCAAAAAGACAGAAATTCCAACGGAGGCAGTGTTGCGGTCTATATTCAGAACCACATTCCTGTAAAGCTTAGAGACGATCTAATGTTAAACACTGTTGAAGTAATATGGCTACAGGTTCATCTGCCTCGCCTAAAGCCCATTCTTGTGGGAAGCTGCTGTAGACCACCAAGTGCTAACAGTCAGTATCTGGATAATATGTGTGAAATGCTTGATAATGTATGTGATATAAAAGAGAAGTATATTTTCTGGGTGATTTAAATATTGACTGGCTATCATCAAGCTGCCCACTCAGGAAAAAATGTCAAACTGTAACCAGTGCCTGCAACCTGGATCAGGTTGTCCGTCAACCTACCAGGGTAGTTACAAACAGCACAGGAATTAAATCATTAAAATGTATTAATCACATCTTTATTAATTCTGCAGATATTTGCTTTAAAGCAGTATCCAAATCCATTGAATGTAGTGATCACAATATAATAGCCATACATAGGTAAACCAAAGTTCCAAAGCCTGGGCCTAATATAGTGTATAAGAGGTCATACAAGAAGTTGTGTAGCGATTCATATGTTGATGATGTAAAGAATATTTGCTGGTCTGCGGTGTGTAATGATGAGCAACCAGACGCTGCACTTGACACATTTATAAAACTACCTATTCCAGTTACTAATAAGCACACACCCATTAAGAAAATGACTGTAAAAACTGTTAAATCCCCTTGTATTGAAGAGGATTTGAAAAATTGTATGGTTGAGAGGGACGAGGCAAAAGGTATGGCAATTACGTCTGGCAGCCCAACTGATTGGCAAACATGCTGCAAATTAAGAAATCATGTGACTATACTAAATTAAAATTAAAATAAACTACACTATGAAACAAAGATAAATTATATAAAGAATGATAGTAAAAAGCTTTGGGGCACCTTAAATAAAACATTTGGGGAAAAAGTTGGCTCCTTCATTCAATGAATCAGATGGCTCAATCATCACAAAGCCCATTGATATTGCAAACTACTTTAATGGCTTTTTCATTGGCAAGATAAGCAAACTTAGGGATGACATGCCAGCAACAAACGCTGACACTACACATCCAATTATATCGGACCAAATTATGAAAAACAAGAATTGTACTTTTGAATTCCGTAAAGTCAGTGTGGAAGAGGTGAAAAAATTATTGTTGTCTATCAACAATTACAAGCCACCAGGGTCTGACAATCTGGATGGAAAATTACTGAGGATAACAACAGACAATATTTCCACTCCAAATTTGCCACATCTTCAAGTTAAGCCTACTAGAGAGTGTGTGCCCTCAGGCCTGGAGGGAAGCTAGTCATTCCGCTACCCAATAATAGTAAAGCCCCCTTTACTGGCTCAAATAGTCGACCAATCAGCCTATTAGTAAACCAACCCTTAGTAAACTTCTGGAAAAAATTGTGTTTGACCAGATACGATGCTATTTCACAGTAAACAAATTGATAACAGAATTTCAGAATGCTTATAGAGAAGGACACTCAACAAGCACAGCACTTACACAAATTACTGATGATTGGCTGAGAGAAATTGATGATAAAATGATTGTGGGGGCTGTCTTGTTAGACTTCAGTGTAGCTTTTGACATTATCGATCATAGTCTGCTGCTGGAAAAACGTATGTGTTATGGCTTTACACCCCCTGCTATAATGTGGATAATGAGTTACTTGTCTAACAGAACACAGAGGGTGTTCTTTAATGGAAGCCTCTCAAATATAATCTAGAGTCAGGAGTTCCCCAGGGTAGCTGTTTCGGCCCTTGCTTTTTTCCATTTTTACTAATGACATGCCACTGACTTTGAGTAAAGCCAGAATGTCTATGTATGCAGATGACTCAACACTATACACGTCAGCTACTACAGAGACTGAAATGACTGCAACACTCAACAAAGCGCTGCAGTTAGTTTCAGAGTGGGTGGCAAGGAATACGTTATCCCTAAATATTTCTTAAACTACAAGTATTGTATTTGGAATAAAACACTCACTAAACCCTAAACCTCAACTAAATGTTGTAATAAATCATGTGGAAATTGAGCAAGTTGAGATGACTAAACTGCTTGGAGCAACCCTAGATTGTAAACTGTCAAGGTGAAAACATTTTGATGCAGTAGTAGCTAAGATGGGGAGAAGTCTATAAGAAAGCGATGCTCTTAATTAACAACACTATCAACAAGAAAGTCCTACACTTTGACTACTGTTCAGTTGTGTGGTCAGATGCCACAACAAATTGCAATTGGCTCAGAACAGGGCAGCACGGCTGGCCCTTGGATGTACACAGAGAGCTAATATTAATAATATGCATGTCAATCTCTCTTGGCTACTTTTATTTATGAGAGGTGTTGAATGCACCGAGCTGTCTGCCTAAACTACTGGCACAAAGCTCAGACACCCATGCATACCCCACAAGACATGCCACAAGAGGTATCTTCACATTCCCCAAGTCCAGAACAGACTATGGGAGGCACACAGTACTACATAGAGCCATGGCTACATGGAACTCTATTCCACATCAAGTAACTGATGCAAGCAGTATAATTAGATTCAAAAAACAGATTAAAAAAACACCTTATGGAACAGCGGGGACTGTGAAGCAACACAAACATTGGCACAGACACATGCATACACACACACACACACACACACGATAACATATGCACTATACATACACATGGATTTAGTACTGTAGATATGTGGTAGTGGTTTAGTAGGGGTCTGAGGGCACACAGTGTGTTGTAAAATCTGTGAATGTATTGTAATGTTTTAAAAATTGTATAAACTGCCTTAATTTAGCTGGACCCCAGGAAGAGTAGATGCTGCTTTGGCAGCAAATTAAAAATGTGTTTAAAGTTTTAAAAAACAGCCTTTTATATGATCTGTTTTGAGTTTTGTACTAAGAGTTGTGACATTTTACCACATACTTGTGAAAATAGTACCAAAGCGATTAAACAAAATTGTAACTTGAGCATGCGTCTGCTTGCCCTCTTCACCACAGACTCATGTATCACCATGGGAATACTCATAGCAGTGGACTACCACCTGAAGGATCACTAAAGACCAACTATATCAACCCTTTGATAAGAATAGCACAAGTTGAAACGTATCGATAGCAGAGCAGCAATGATCAAATGCAAAATACATGTACAGAATTTCTGATAATTATCTTGTCTTTGTACATGGCTTTCATATCTTAGACCACCTTTTGCTAAACTTTAAATACAAATGTCATCAGTGAATCCAAAATTCACGGTTAAGTGTTTTGTTCACAGAATTTTAACACATTGTTTTCATCAGGAGAGAAATGTGTGCAATTGACCCTTCGCTAAACACCCCCCCAGAATTTTGGCCAACCAGTTGCAGCGCTCCAATGGATTTCAAATGTTGCAGAGTCTGACACCTCGGACAAACTCACGTTTAAATTGCATGAGTGCCAGTGAGGGCTATGGCAAAAACTGAGTTTCTTTTGAAAAGTCATGTTCATGTGACAAATAATTCAACAGTGCACAAGGAGTACTTGCCACGGTGATTCCTGAAATGAACAGCCTCCTGGAGTATTTTTTTAATCTGAAATTATACTTGTATTACATTGTTTGCTAGCTCAGCTGGCTAGCTAGCTCTCAGTCTCATTGACCATCAAACGTTGCTAATGCTAGCTAGCTAGCCACTTAATATAACTTGTTTTCTCAAAATGTATGTTAGCAATGTTATGACTCCCATCTGCTGTCAACATCAGGATACGATTTGAGACCACTAGTTAACTCCAAAAGTGGTTATAGTCTTGACTTCGGTAAATACTACTGCGCAAAATTCTAAATCACCCCCTCAGTGTCAAACCATGTACAATATAGGGAAAGGTCTAGGCAACGGGGACAGAGATGTCGTGAAGGAAGTTGGGTTACTTCTAAGTAACTTTAGGTTACTCCTAAATCATCATCTCCAACATTGTGACCTTCCATTTTAGAGCTTTGCTTTGGTGTGGGTTGAGGCCTATACATCCATATCAGTTTTGTTTTCGCCATTGTATTCACCTTTCCTTATTTCTATTGTGGATTGTGTTTCTGTGCACCAATGGAAAGTCTACGAAACTAGGAGGAAACAAGGCTATGTATTGAAATGCATGGATTTGGATTGTGATGATACTGATGAATGAATCCTGCACACAATGTGCTTATTATTATCATTTTTATTAGGAATAATATTTGATTTTATGTTAAATTGTTTGGTGAACTATGTATAAAAGGAGAGTATTTGCCCATAATTCTGCAACTTCCATCTATACAACCTTTGGATAGTTGACTGCAAAGAAAATGTATTGATCTACCTGGATTTTTAAAAGACAAACTAACTTTCTGTTTTGTCTGCTCAGACTCAGAAGATAAGTGTGGTTGTGTTAATCTTTTTGCAGGCGGTCATGTTCTTTTGATGAACATATTTGCAATTTTGACGGTAGAATACAGTTTTGATGAATTGATGTATTTATGTTTTGAGAAGGCAAATACATTTTGAAAACACATTTACTGTTTTGCCAAAGGCCACAGAGTTCGGTGTCTTGTGGACTCTGTTTAGGAAATCGACAACATAGTTCCAAAGAAATGCTTGTACACGATTGAGAAAACCTGTAATATGCACAAATTGTATTTCTTATTCAGTTCTTACTCGCTGGATTCAGTGTTGCTCTTGTTACAATGATACAGGCTCCAGGGCATATAACCTTGATTTCACCTCAGTGGGAAGAATTCACAGCACATGGAATTTTGATCTAAATAAATACAGAATGAGGATATCTACAGAATTAGAAATTCATTGCACTTGAGATTACTAGAAGCCATAAAATTCATAGTGCATTGGTATAACACAGTGACAGCTTTTACAGCTTGAAATGCACAGTGCAAAGGCCTTCTTTCTGTGTCTAATCGGAATCGATTTTTACCTCTGCCAAGAAGCAACGTACTCAGGATACCGTGGTCAAAGACCCCATTCAAATCCTATATTGAGTGCTTTGAGATACAGTACAACTTCATACCCTGTTCTCAATGTATTTGGTTTATATTAGAGCAGTGCATGCCACAAGAGCGACTTGAACTAAACTCTTGTGTCTTCCCTTTATGGGCCCACTCGGGCTGCCAAGGCACACAGTGTCTGAAATCACTCCCTTTATCTCACTGGGCCCTGTACAGTTTAGTTGTGTGACCAGCTTGAAATGTTGACAAGCAGAGTTATATTGATTTGTTTTAATGCTATTAGAAGTATACAGCAATTTACTATGAAACAACATTCTTAGAATTACATCATGCATTCGCAAGTTCTCTTTTTTGAAAATGTATTCATAAGAATTTCAGAATAGTTCCTTTGAGCTCATCACTTGTCCCTTTTGATAATCACAAGATTAAACTGTGTTTCATCCCCTTCTCTCTTTTCCTCCTGAGACGGGATGTGTGCGCAGCAGTTTCTCTGGCCTGCATCTCGGTTGAACCTTTGCAGGGATTGCATCACATTTACATCAACCCCACTACGGGCTTTTTGATGTCAGACACAGTATGCAGTTAAGGGTAACTTACTTTAGACAGTTCTGTATCCATTGCATTCAACGATCCTACAGCATACAGTAAAATCAATGTTTTGTGTGATACTATGAACTTTACAGGTTTGGAGTCATTTTGTGTAAAGTGGTCACTTCATATGAATACAGCTGACTGAAACCAAACCCTGTGGTCAAGAGCTCAGTGACACAACTCCAGAATTTTTAATTATACTGTAAGTGTAGTAGAACACGTTCACTGAAATAGCGCAATAGAGAGAACACACCAAAATATAATTTAATTTCCATTTTATTTGACCAATTGTAAATATAAAACACAATTAAAACAGTACTGGCTATTTACTGTATATGTACCACTAGCCTCATGCGGTAATGATAGGTTGTTCCTCACTATAATCCTGAGTTGTGTTCTGTGACTGAGCTAACAGCTTGTGATTCTCAGTGATTCACTATGAGTGGTTATCCTGTCAGTATTCCCCTCATGCTATATTTCACCAGACCTTGAGTCACTGCCAGAGAAACAAGTACTGAAACATTGATAATCTGCATAGAGTGCACTAAATCCTAGTTAAAACCTAAGAGTGTAACCTCTGTAGTTATTGCAGTAATTTACACCAAAGGTTTCGGAATCGAAATGTTACTTCTTACCGTAGGCAACTAAAATCCAATTAAAAACTCCTCTTGAAGATCTGAAGTGAAATATGTGAGAAAGAGGAGTAACTTTTGATGAACCGATCCTTACAACAAATAAGTTATTCTAAATAAGAGCTCTGTCCCTGCAGATTCAGCATTGGCTGGATCAAAACCTGTCTGAAGCGACTGAATGGGCAGAAGTCTGCGGGCCCCAACAAAATTCCCCCCTTGTTCCTGAAAACATAGTGTGAGGAGCTAGCACCAGTTCTGTGCCATATCTTCAACTCATGTATGGAACACAGATCCTTCCCCTCTCAATGGAAACAGTCCATTGTCTATGCTGTGCGTAAGTGAAAAAGCCCCACCTCCCCTACAGCCAAATCTCAACTCCATGGGGAAAATATTTAATGGGTTGCTACGTGATATACTGGAGAAGGAGACTGCTCAAAACATCAAGTCTTCACGACGTCTTCGTGAAGAACAGGTCAACAGGGTCTGCTATTCTCCATCTCCTACAGTTGTAGCACAACATCTCAAACCAAGTGCCAAAGCAAGATGTTAATGTAACCTTTATAGACTTTTGAAGAGCATTTAACACCATGGACCATGGCCAGCTCCTACTCACACCATCAAGAGCTACCTAGACAACCACAAGTGAACAGTGAGGAAACCCACAGCTAGTCCCAGCTAAAATACCCCAGGGTGGATTGCTCTCTCCCCTAATATGTGTGCTATGCATGAACACCCTCCACTCCAGCCTCCCAAGCAGCGTCCATCCTGTAAAGTACGCTGATGAACTTACACTCACAGAGTTGCTCCCTGGCAAGCTACCTGGCCAAACGCAAGCAGTGATCAATGCAGTGGCAGAGTGGGGGAAAACCAACTGCCTCTACATGAAGGAAGAGAAAACCAAGAATATGGTAATCTGCTTCAAAAGGGTTGCTGACAAGGCCTCTCCACCAGTGGTTGCTGTAAACTGCCATCCAGCTGAATGTGTGGAGTCCTTCCTTTTGCTGGGTGTAATGGTGTCAGCTGACCTGACCTGGGACAAGCATATCAGGTATATCCTAAAAAAGGTTACACTCATGATCTACTGCCTAAGTGTAGCAAGACAAACTGGCCTCCCAACTGAAATCCTACTGCAGGTACAGTGCCCTTGGAAAGTATTCAGACCCCTTGACTTTTTGCACATTTTGTTACTTTACAGCCTTATTCTAAAATGTATTAAATGTTTTTTTCCCCTCATCAATCTACACACAATAGCCATAGTGACAAAATGAAAACGGATTTTTAGAATTTTTTGCAAACGTATAAAATTTTAACGTATAAAATTTTATTTACATAAGTATTCAGACCCTTTGCTATGAGACTCAAAATTGAGCTCAGCTGCATCCTATTTCCATTGATCATCCTTGAGATGTTTCTACAACTTGATTGGAGTACACCTGTGGTAAATTCAATTGATTGGACATTAAAAAACTATGAGGTCGAAGGAATTGTCTGTAGAGCTGCGAGACAGGGTTGTGTCAATGCACAGATCTGGGGAAGGGTGCCGTCTGTGGAGATGGGAGAACCTTCCAGAAGGACAACTATCTCTGCAGCACTCCACCAATCAGGTCTTTATGGTAGAGTGGCCTGACGGAAGCCACTCCTCAGTAAAAGGCACATGACAGCCCGCTTGGAGTTTGCAAAAGGCAACTAAAGACTCTCGGACCATGAGAAACAAGACTATCTGTGCTGATGAAACCAAGATCGAACGCTTTGACTTGAATGCCAAGCGTCACATCTGCAGGAAACCTGGCACCATCCCTACGGTGAAGCATGGTGGTGGCAGCATCATGCTGTGGAGATGTTTTTCAGCAGCGGGAACTTGAAGACTAGTCAGGATCAAGGGGAAGATGAATGGAGCAAATTACAGAGAGATCCTTGATGAAAACCTGCTCCAGAGCACTCACGACCTCAGACTGATGCGAAGGTTCACCTTCCAACAGGACAACGACCCTAAGCACACACCCAAGACAACACAGGAGTGGCTTCGGGACAAGTCTCAATGTTCTTGAGTGACCCAGCCAGAGCCCAGACTGGAACCCGATCTAACATCTCTGGAGAGACCTGAAAATAGCTGTGGAGCAACGCTCCCCATCCAACCTGACAGAGCTTGAGAGGATCTGCAGAGAAGAATGGGAGAAACTCCCCAAATACAGGTGTGCCAAGCTTGTAGCGTCATACCCAGAAGACTCAAGGCTGTCGTTGCTGCCAAAGGTGCTTCAGCAAAGTACTGAGTAAAGGGTCTGAATACTTATGTAAATGTTATATTTCTGTTTTTATTCTTTTTTTCTACAATGGAATATAGTAAAAATAAAGGGAAACTCTTGAATGTGTGTGTTCGAACTTTGACTGGTACTGTACGTTTCTGCATATGTTCCAAGATGTTAAAATAAACCTACAACAAAACCATGGAGATTTGGAATGGGCTTTGTAACGCTGTCATTTCTTGACCATATGTGACTCACTACCTGGATTCGGACTTAAGTAGCAAAATGTGAAATGGTGTTTTTTACATTGGATAAAAGTAGACAACAAAGTACCAACACTAGGCTCTAACTAGAAGAGCAAACAGCTCTGGGAAACGATTAATAACGTTAGCTAGCTAACAGTACACTTTAGCTTAAGACATAACGTTATAGCGAGCTAGTTAGGTAAACAATGAACCTAGCTAGGTAAACAACGTTTATTAAGACCACACGTCACGTAAGCTAACGAGCCAGCCTGCTAACGTTAGCTAGTTAAACAACAATGAACAAAGTGCCAACTATCTAGAAAAGCAAACATCTCTGGGAAACGAATAATAACGTCCGCTAGGGAGCCAGCCAGCTAACGTTCGCTAGCTAACAGTACACTTTTGCTTAAGACATATAGCTAGGTTGGTAAACAATGAACCTAGCTAGGTAAACAACCTTTAAGATCACACACGTCATGTAACGTTAGCTAACGAGCCAGCCTGCTAACGTTAGCTAGTTAAACAACAATGAACAAAGTGGCAACAATGCCACAGTACTGGGTGCTAACCAACCAAGTCCAATGTTGGCTAGCTAACATTAGGCTCTAACTAGAAAAGCAAACGGCTCCTGGAAACAAATAATAATGTCAACTAGGGAGCCAGCCAGCCACCTAGTTTCCTGAATCGGGTCACATATTGTAAAACACACTGTGTAACAGATACTTTATATTAAAAAAAAATATTCAGATGAGAACTGTAAAGTTATGCCCATCCTCATCGGCGTCGTTAGGGGTGGGCTTCCGAGGCTGCCGCCCTAAATGTTTTTGGAAGGCTGTTTTTGGCAGGCCCCACTGGCTTTGGGTTATGCCACCTATGTCCTCAAATTCTAGCAACACTCTTGCCCATCCCATAGACACCTAGGGCTATGAGTGTCAGTGACTCAGGCTGAAGAATCCCCACATACCAGGAGATGAGGAAGAGAAACCATGGGTTTCTGGTAATACAGACCCAGAACAAACAAATAGTTACATCCACCCTGCACTTTTATTGCCTTCCCTTTTCTCTCTGATAGCAGCTATTTTAAGGAAAGGGGCCAGGGTGCGACTTGATCTCTGAGGATAAGGGTTTAGGTTAGGTTTATAACTAGGGTTAGGGTTGAGATTAGACTAGAGAGTTTAATAGTCACTTGTACATGGTTGGAGATGTAATCACAGGGTACAGTGAAATTACTTAGCTCCGAGCTCCATCAACACAGGACGAAGTGAAATAAAACAATACAAATATAATAAAAATTGATAATAATGAAAACATAAATAATAATATATACATATTAACAGCTGCGCAATAGTAAATGTCCATTGGGGTGGGGGCAGGTTAAATGTCAGTTGATGGGGGGTGGGAAATGTCCATGGGGGAGCAGCAGGGTAGGTAGGAAAACCGGGGGAGCAGTGATACCCCCATACTGGTCTGAGTGATAGCAGGCGTGTGGACATGAATCTAGAGTTAGGGTTATGGGTGGGGTTAGGGTTGAGCCTTGATGTGGACATGAAGTTAGGGTTATGGCTAGAGTTAGAGTTGAGGACATGAAGAGGACTATCCAAGAAAAGTGTTATCATTACATTCACTAGACGATCTTACCCAGAGCAACTTACAGGAGCAGTAGAGTTGAGTGCCTTACTCAAGCCCGTCCTCCTATAGCTCCTCCCACCAGCCTCCTCTGAACCACACCTCTCGGAGGCCAGTTTAATAGTTTAACACGGTCTTTTGCTTACAGAGTAAAGGCGTTCGCATGCTTCCCTGAACTGAAGCATCCTGATGCCTTTAACCTGTCAGAGCCTAGATCTACTCACGGTGTCCCTTGCTTACTCTCTGTAAGCAAGGGACTGGGTTAAACTGTTAAACTGGCCTCTGAGAGGTGTGGTTCAGAGGAGGCTGGTGGGAGGACCTATAGATGGGCTCATTGTAATGGCTGGAATTTAATTTATGGAACGGAGTCAACCATGTGGTTTCAATATGTTTGATGTGTTTGATACCGTTCCATTGATTCCATTCCAGCTATTACAATGAGCCCGTCTTTGTATAGCTCCTCCCACCAGCCTCCTCTGGTGGGGTTAGAGGTGTGAGGCTGAGTGAGAGGCCCTATTATCAGCTTCAGCAGAGTAGAAGGGTGATGTTAGGGGCCCTAAAACTGAAGAGTTTCACATCCATCTACAGTGCCTTGCGAAAGTATTCTGCCCCCTTGAACTTTGCGACCTTTTGCCACATTTCAGGCTTCAAACATAAAGATATAAAACTGTATTTTTTTGTGAAGAATCAACATCAAGTGGGACACAATCATGAAGTGGAACGACATTTATTGGATATTTCAAACTTTTTTAACAAATCAAAAACTGAAAAATTGGGCGTGCAAAATTATTCAGACCCTTTACTTTCAGTGCAGCAAACTCTCCAGAAGTTCAGTGAGGATCTCTGAATGATCCAATGTTGACCTAAATGACTAATGATGATAAATACAATCCACCTGTGTGTAATCAAGTCTCCGTATAAATGCACCTGCACTGTGATAGTCTCAGAGGTCCGTTAAAAGCGCAGAGAGCATCATGAAGAACAAGGAACACACCAGGCAGGTCCGAGATACTGTTGTGAAGAAGTTTAAAGCCGGATTTGGATACAAAAAGATTTTCCAAGCTTTAAACATCCCAAGGAGCACTGTGCAAGCGATAATATTGAAATGGAAGGAGTATCAGACCACTGCAAATCTACCAAGACCTGGCCGTCCCTCTAAACTTTCAGCTCATACAAGGAGAAGACTGATCAGAGATGCAGCCAAGAGGCCCATGATCACTCTGGATGAACTGCAGAGATCTACAGCTGAGGTGGGAGACTCTGTCCATAGGACAACAATCAGTCGTATATTGCACAAATCTGGCCTTTATGGAAGAGTGGCAAGAAGAAAGCCATTTCTTAAAGATATCCATACAAAGTGTCGTTTAAATTTTGCCACAAGCCACCTGGGAGACACACCAAACATGTGGAAGAAGGTACTCTGGTCAGATGAAACCAAAATTGAACTTTTGGGCAACAATGCAAAACGTTATGTTTGGCGTAAAAGCAACACAGCTCATCACACTGAACACACCATCCCCACTGTCAAACATGGTGGTGGCAGCATCATGCTTTGGGCCTGCTTTTCTTCAGCAGGGACAGGGAAGATGGTTAAAATTGATGGGAAGATGGATGGAGCCAAATACAGGACCATTCTGGAAGAAAACCTGATGGAGTCTGCAAAAGACCTGAGACTGGGACGGAGATTTGTCTTCCAACAAGACAATGATCCAAAACATAAAGCAAAATCTACAATGGAATGGTTCAAAAATAAACATATCCAGGTGTTAGAATGGCCAAGTCAAAGTCCAGACCTGAATCCAATCGAGAATCTGTGGAAAGAACTGAAAACTGCTGTTCACAAATGATCTCCATCCAACCTCACTGATCTCGAGCTGTTTTGCAAGGAGGAATGGGAAAAAATTTCAGTCTCTCGATGTGCAAAACTGATAGAGACATACCCCAAGCGACTTACAGCTGTAATCGCAGCATAAGGTGGCGCTACAAAGTATTAACTTAAGGGGGCTGAATAATTTTGCACGCCCAATTTTTCAGTTTTTGATTTGTTAAAAAAGTTTGAAATATCCAATAAATGTTGTTCCACTTCATGATTGTGTCCCACTTGTTGTTGATTCTTCACAAAAAAATACAGTTTTATATCTTTATGTTTGAAGCCTGAAATGTGGCAAAAGGTTGCAAAGTTCAAGGGGGCCGAATACTTTCGCAAGGCACTGTAAGTGGAGAGTTTCACATCCATCTAAGTGGAGAGTTTCACATCCATCTAACTGAAGAGTTTCACTTCCATCTAACTGGAGAGTTTCACATCCATCTAAGTGGAGAGTTTCACATCCATCTAACTGAAGAGTTTCACTTCCATCTAACTGGAGAGTTTCACATCCATCTAACTGGAGAGTTTCACATCCATCTAACTGAAGAGTTTCACTTCCATCTAAGTGGAGAGTTTCACATCCATCTAAGTGGAGAGTTTCACATCCATCTAACTGGAGAGTTTCACATCCATCTAACTGAAGAGTTTTACTTCCATCTAACTGGAGAGTTTCACATCCATCTAAGTGGAGAGTTTCACATCCATCTAACTGGAGAGTTTCACATCCATCTAACTGGAGAGTTTTACATCCATCTAACTGGAGAGTTTCACATCCATCTAACTGGAGAGTTTCACATCCATCTAACTGGAGAGTTTCACATCCATCTAACTGGAGAGTTTCACATCCATCTAAGTGGAGAGTTTCACATCCATCTAACTGGAGAGTTTCACATCCATCTAAGTGGAGTGTTTCACATCCATCTAATTGGAGAGTTTCACATCCATCTAAGTGGAGAGTTTCACATCCATCTAACTGGAGAGTTTCACATCCATCTAACTGGAGAGTTTCACATCCATCTAACTGGAGAGTTTCACTTCCATCTAAGTGTAGAGTTTCACATCCATCTAAGTGAAGAGTTTCACATCCGCGTTACTGGAGAGTTTCACATCCATCTAACTGAAGAGTTTCACATCCACGTTACTGGACAGTTTCACATCCATCCAAGTGAAGAGTTTCACATCCACGTTACTGGAGAGTTTCACATCCATCTTACTGAAGAGTTTCACATCCATCTTACTGAAGAGTTTCACATCCACGTTACTGGAGAGTTTCACATCCATCTAAGTGAAGAGTTTCACATCCATCTAAGTGAAGAGTTTCACTTCCATCTAAGTGGAGAGTTTCACATCCATCTAAGTGGAGAGTTTCACATCCATCTAACTGAAGAGTTTCACTTCCATCTAACTGGAGAGTTTCACATCCATCTAAGTGGAGAGTTTCACATCCATCTAACTGGAGAGTTTCACATCCATCTAACTGGAGAGTTTCACATCCATCTAAGTGGAGTGTTTCACATCCATCTAACTGGAGAGTTTCACATCCATCTAAGTGGAGAGTTTCACATCCATCTAACTGGAGAGTTTCACATCCATCTAACTGGAGAGTTTCACATCCATCTAACTGGAGAGTTTCACTTCCATCTAAGTGGAGAGTTTCACATCCATCTAAGTGAAGAGTTTCACATCCGCGTTACTGGAGAGTTTCACATCCATCTAACTGAAGAGTTTCACATCCACGTTACTGGAGAGTTTCACATCCATCTAAGTGAAGAGTTTCACATCCACGTTACTGGAGAGTTTCACATCCATCTTACTGAAGAGTTTCACATCCATCTTACTGAAGAGTTTCACATCCACGTTACTGGAGAGTTTCACATCCATCTTACTGAAGAGTTTCACATCCATCTAAGTGGAGAGTTTCACATCCATCTAAGTGGAGAGTTTCACATCCATCTTACTGAAGAGTTTCACATCCACGTTACTGGAGAGTTTCACATCCATCTAAGTGGAGAGTTTCACATCCACGTTACTGGAGAGTTTCACATCCATCTAAGTGAAGAGTTTCACATCCACGTTACTGGAGAGTTTCACATACATCTTACTGGAGAGTTTCACATCCATCTAAGTGAAGAGTTTCACATCCACGTTACTGGAGAGTTTCACATCCATCTAAGTGAAGAGTTTCACATCCACGTTACTGGAGAGTTTCACATCCATCTAACTGGAGAGTTTCACATCCATCTAAGTGAAGAGTTTCACATCCACGTTACTGGAGAGTTTCACATCCATCTAAGTGAAGAGTTTCACATCCACGTTACTGGAGAGTTTCACATCCATCTAACTGGAGAGTTTCACATCCATCTAAGTGAAGAGTTTCACATCCACGTTACTGGAGAGTTTCACATCCATCTTACTGGAGAGTTTCACACCCATCTTACTGGTTTGTGAACCTTGTCCCTCCACTTCTTGCTACATTTTATCACTAAACACTTATCTGACAGGATTCTTAATGCATTGCATCAACATGTATTTTTTCTGTCCAATGATGAGGACTAAAAATGCATTCTGGTTTGTTCAGCTGCCTAAGAAAAATATTAAACTAAAACCATTCAACTAAACATATGTAACTAAAACACCATCAGAAGAATCCATTCCCTGAGAATAAGAAATATGTTGGCCAGCAGGTTGCTTAGCTGTTAAGAGCACTGGGCCAGTAACGAAAGGTCACTGGGCTTTACTTAGCCTATACTCGTGGGCAATATTTAGACTTGTCTCAGAGTAGAAAGGTGGTGGTCTGTTGATATCCCTCTAGTGGTGTGGGGGCTGTGCTTTGGCACGGTGGGTGGGGTTATATCCTGTCTGGTTGGCCCTGTCCCGGGTTATCGTTGGACGGGGCCACAGTGCCCCGTTTGATGATCTTCATCCGAATGCACTCCCAGGAATCCTAGTTCCACAATAATTGTTTTTTTGTTCGATAATGTCCATTATTTATGTCCAAGTAGCTACTTTTGTTAGTGCGTTTAGTACACAAATCCAAACGCTCGTGCAGGTCCAGCCGAACGTCGGATGAAAATGTCAAAAAGTGATATTACAGGTCGAAGAAACTTGTCAAACTAGGTATAGAATCAATCTTCAGGATGTTGTTATCATAAATCTTCAATAACGTTCCAACTGGAGAATTCCATTGTCAGTAGAAATACCATGGAACGCAGGTCTCTATCATGTGAAATGCGCGTCATAGTCATAGTAAATCATAGTTCATGTATTTCCTAACACAAGATGTGTTACATGAGCTTCTTTTGTTACATGAATCTGCATTTCCCTCTGTGAGTACACAATCAAAATGACTGCGGCCTGAACAGGAAAGAGTCCTCCCATGAGTCAACAGGTCCTGTCACTGAAACTAGTTGACAGAGGTTGCGTGCCTCCTCTCAGCAACACAGAGCTTCTCCTTTTAACCAGAGAGAACATGTAACCAACCCTTCATATGCTTTTTGAAGAATATTAGACTGTACTACTAATAATTATTTAATTAGACATGTTCCATTTGATTGTAGTGCAAATGCTCCTGTGGGTGGTGTTATAAGTGGACTGCAATCCATGCAAACAGCATTGTCATACTGGTAGCCATTTAAAGTTCCAGTTAGGCTTGGCCATATACCATTTATACCGTATACCAGGGTATTTCGAAATACTGATGGTATGATATCCTACATCTGCTTTTAACTAACTAAATTAAGTGTAACTATAAGAAATTTAAGATGTGTCAAATAAATTATATCCAGTTCAGGGATCTAGCTTTGCATTTGGTTTTTTAACTTGCTAGCTAAGTGGCTAGATGTCAAGATCAAGTTTATTGGTTACAACAGAGACATGCAATCCCCTCCTGGATCAAGATCCCTGTTGTCTGAATTGTTTTGTACGTCAAATTCTGTTGTTGTTGAAATAGTGCCCCTTGTGTGCACTTCTAGTAGTACCGTTTACCACGGCGTGGTACAGAAACGGTATGAAGGTATGAAAAACTGAATACCGCCCAACCCTAGTTCCAGTGGTTACAAACCACGGACTGTCTTTTTCAGCTGAGGATTACAGTACCCTGCTTATTTTTTTATCCAATGAGAGAGAATTTACTTCTAATAATATACTCCAGCCTTGAATCTGACTATCACAACCCCAGTCCTGACAACCCAACCCAGCTCACAGTCACATCCCTGTGACATGACTAGACCATCTTCAGATGTAGGATCTTAATTTGAGCCAGTTTGCAACAGCAGGAAAATAATCCTTCAGCAACAGGAAATTATGTGGATTATAATGAATAGACGTTTTTGTAGGGTTTGATACGTTTTTCGTAAGGGAAAATCAAGTCTGAGATGTCAAAGTGGAAATTACAAACTTCAGATGCCCTTTTAAACCTCGAATATGCTACAGAAAAAAATCTGCATTTCAGGAAAGATGTCCTGCACCAGGGTGATCAAATTAAGATCCTACATCTGTAACAGTTTATCCAAACAAGGGAACCACCACCAGAGTTCTGATCAGGTTGAACTCCCCAGACACCCATGAGACTGTGTGCTCCTGACACTCACAGCATGGTTCAAATCTGCTTTTTAATCCGAGTTTGGTCCCAAGTTCAATGATAAAGCCTCTGTGTGATATACCTCACTGGCAAAGCACTTGTTGTCAAGCATTAGTAATCAGTGGACAGCATCTGTTAACACCCAGAGTTCTAATGGTGAATTTATGATGAGTCATCAGTTGTGGGGAAGAGGCCACCGCTGAATTCACTGCTATGTAGTTGTCCTAGGCAAGCAGGAAACAAACCGTTTTGAACAGACTCATATTACCACATTTATTGCAGGGATATAAGCTGGGTTCGAAGAAGGATCATCATTTTATTGGTACGGTGCTGAGAATAAAGTAGTTGTCCAACAGTTATGTTAGTATCTCCCTTTTCTTTCACTTCCTGCCAGTTACACCTTCAATTCTAATTTTGTCTCACACACAAAAAAAGTTATGCTCCTTTAAGATAAGCCTTCTTAAAATGTGGTAGAAAGGGGACGTTTTTGGGAGAGATGTCAGGGTAATTGACTGGTGTAAGTGTTAGGGGATGTGTCAGTGTTAGGGGGGTGTTGGAGGGGCACATGGGTGAAGGGGAGGTGTTGAAGTGACACTGAATTATGCACAAGAGGCCAATAGTGGGTTACAGTGAGTCTAAACAAGCCAGAGATTGAATGTAGCCTAAATTCTATAACAGAATAGTTGCAGGTTTCTACACAGTAGGATGCCTGTTGATTGGGGGTGGGGGACTGTGTCATTAGGTTATGATAATGGAAGGCAGGTAGCCTAGAAGTTAATAGATTTGGGCCAGTAACAGAAAGGTCGCTGGTTCAAATCCCTGACTAGGTTAAAAATGTATTGATGTTTGAAATTTGCTGTGGATAAGAGCTTCTGCTAAATGACTAAAATGAGTTGAATGAAGGATCTTGTGTGCTGACTTTAAGTAGCAGGCTATACAGTACAGACGTTTCACTAAGACACTGCATTATAGCTAAACAGCAGCTGGCTCAGATTGCAACAAGGCTGTATTGCACTGGACAGAGCAGTAAACCGGGTGGGGGGAGTGAGCTACTGACTGCTCAACATGTCTGGGCGTATCCTTGTCTGTACATTGTAGAGCCAGAACCCTGAGGCCCTACTGAGCACCCTCACGAGAGCCAGACAGAAACTGTTCAGACGCTCACTCTATCTGCCTGTAACTGTAGCCAGTTCGGACATGAAGGAACAAAAGGTAGACAGCCATCTTGGAGTGATGGGGGGGGGGGATATAGTCAGTCTTTCAGTCAGGAATATAGTGACGAATTTAACAGATACAAACATGCTCTAACAGGCACACGCAGTACATACATGCTCACATAAATAAGTACTAAATGAGTTAGTGTCATCTTAGTGCTATTACTCCCAATTGCAACTGTGTACCTTAACAGTAGTGGCCCTGAGTGAGCCGAACAACAGGAGAGGAGCTAGTAGCACAGCTTGTGTCTCTGGTTACCATGAGTCACTCCAGCCTTTGTGTGGCGGCTTTCAGTGGCGTGTAAACAGATATTCATCCGACGTGCATCACGTGTGCCCTGGCTCCTGCAGGTCTGTGTTGCTCTAGACACATTCTCCACTCTGTTGACCTTGACACGCTGCTGTCGACAAGCATTGGACATAATAACCCCTCTCTTTTATTATATGTAATATAGTTTATTGATTTATTAAAAAAAAAAATCAATTAATATAGCTAAGAAAGCAGTTAACTGATAAGAGCTGGTGATTTGGTGGGTGTCCATTGCAAGGAGTGGAAGAAATGGGAATTATAAGCCAAGCTGGACCGAAAGCTCAGAGACATACAGTACATAACTATGGAAGTAACACAACTTCCTGTATTTTTCGCTGAGTCACCAGAGTTGTTAAAGGGAACACAGACAGATGTAACAAGGTCATGTAAAAAGACAACAGTGTTATGTCAGAGATACATTGTCTTGACAAATAGCATTTTCTTCATGACCACAATATATAATGAGTTACCAAATAGAGTAATACATTCTATTGAATCCCCTATTATAACATAACACTATATATAATCTAATACCAGATCCACTAAACATGAGAAACAGTGGTTTAAAAAGCTGTATAGGAGCATCCCAATTGAATCCAAATTAACAAGACCTGAATAAGACAACTGCACAGCACTTTAGTGGGCTTGTTCCTCACTCTCTGTGACGTTATGTGTGGAGCCAGGTGCATCCTGGGTATGTTCTGTCTAAAACCTCACACAGATTGACGAATGTTCTGAAGCCTGACCCATGCCACCCAAAATCCTACATAATAATGTCGTATTGCCTTACCCAATAAACCAGTTTTGATTGAATTCAGGACTTTGGTCATAAACAATGAAACATGTTATGACACAAATGAGCCATAAAACAGTCCTAATCAGAATGAACTTGGGCTGTAAAACCTCAGTAATACCTGATGATGGCTGTAAGTGTTTTGTATATGGCTGTCTTCAGCATCCTATCACAGACAAACTGTAGAGGATAACTTCTCATTCTACTACAGCAGTGTATGTTCCAACCTCACCCCCTGGGGAACCCCTGTCCATGACCTCAACTACTGCTGTCTGAACCTGTCAGAATCACGTTCAACACCCTTTTTAAATCACCCTGAATCAGACTAACCCTGTTCATAAGCATGCCCCCAGATACCCCTCTTACCTTCATGACCCTAAACACACCCCATTGTGCAGCTCGTGACACAAAATGACAGTGTCTTCATTGGAAGCTAGTGTTTATTTTGGGTGATTTGAGTGGAAATGGACTCACTAATCATTCTGCATTTGAGAACTGAGCTCAAAGTCAAAAGCGTTTCCCTGTCAACTACAGAAGAGTTTAGCATTGAGACACTATTTATGAGAAACATTTATTTGGCCTTTTGGCACATCAGGGTGAACTTATGGTTCTTCAATTATTTCAAACATTTATAATTATCCATATATAACAAAAAACTTAAGTCAGAAAATGTCCTCAGTATAAAATCATTTATTGGTGTTATGTTAGAGGTACAGAACCATTTGAGACATCAAGGAGTCAACTTCAACAAATCGACCTCAACAAACCAGCAGCATGAACCCAGCTTACCGTGAACTCCTGCGTCCAGCGATTTCCCTCCGTCTCTTGACTAGTCATTAAAAGGTAGTCTCCTAGTATTTCAGCCTCAGGCCTTTTTAAAGCCAATAGTCTGCAGAAACAGAGCTAACAGATCCATGTCATCACTTGGGAGCTATGAGGTGCTTTATCCCAAAAAGTCCATCCTGCTTTAACAGTAGAGTAATGGGTTGCCTGGTGTTCTAGAGGGAGGAAATGGAAACGGAATATGGCTATTGACAGGGCCCCCAGAGTGAGAGGACGAGGTGAGGAGAGCCACATAGCAGGCTCACACAGGAGGCTCACACAGGAACTCCCAAACCACACTAACAAAGACATACAGTACATCATATTACAGTCAAATCTAATTTTATTTGTCACATACTTTGTAAGCAACATGTGTAGACTGTCATGGAAACACTTACAGGCCCTTCCCAAAAATGCAGAGGGGAAAAAAACAAGGAATAATAGAAGAATTATACCACGAGGAATGAGTAATGAAAACTCGGCTATATACGTAGGGTACCAGAACTGAGTCCATGTGCAGGGGTACGAGGTAATTGAGGTATGTATGTACATATAGGCAGGGATAAAGTGACTAGACAACAGGATAGATAATTAACAGTAGCAGCAGCGTATGTGATGAGTCAAAGGAGCTAGTGCAAAAAGATAAAGATAAAAGATACAGACAGTGCAGGTAGTTATTGGTTAATTATTTAACTAACCATTTAGCAGTCGTATGTCTTGTGGGTAAAAGCTGTTCAGGGTCCTGTTGGTTCCAGACTTGGTGCATCAGTACACCAGAGAGAACAGTCTATGACAGTAAGGTAGGGAATGTGTTTAAAAAGTTATATTTGGTTTCAATGCTTTGGGAGTCCTCTGAGTGGATCCTTTCAATCAAATATTTCTCTGAACCAAAATGCCTTTGTCAACTAATGATATAACATCCTTATAGATAGAGATTAATTTGCAGCTTCAAAACATGAAAAGTCAAATGCACATAGAGTAAATTTAGTATAGTTCAAACTAAATCATTGGGTTACCACCTGCCAAGGTACACTATGAGAAAGATGGTGTGATCTAACTGATTGATGTGATCTGGTGTTATCCAACTAGTGTGATCTAACTGTGAAGTCTCTGTCTAAGCGTCCTCACATTTCAAATGGTAGTTCATCTCACCTCGGTCTCATGACACATCCGTCTCATCCAACGAAATCTAAAGTGGAACAGAGAAAGAGGGCTAATAAATAGATAGACACATTGTATCCAGGGGCAGATAAATAATGTAAACAGACAAACAAACCTTTGCTATCATTATCCTATACAAAAGCTTTATGGTGTTCGTTTCATGTGATAATGTGATTTGTTATTTTTGATGTGTAACATGTTTTGATCTCGCTTCAATTGAGGCATTACTTCAACACACCAGTCTTGCCAAAATATGTCATTACAATTTCCCATTCTCCACTTAAATTGCCATTACCAAACAATAATATTTAGATAAATAAATCATGCCTTACATTTAGCAGGAAATCATGTATATAATTTCCCTAGATTATATCAAATATTATTTGCATCACACCATAGTAAACTAAAATGCAAGTTTAAGTGTGTATTGTTATGATCCTCTGTTTCTAACCTCTGTTTCTAACCTCTGTTTCTAACCTCTGTTTCTAACCTCTGTTTCTAACCTCTGTTTCTCATCTCTGTTTCTCATCTCTGTTTCTCATCTCTGTTTCTCACCTCTGTTTCTCACCTCTGTTTCTCACCTCTGTTTCTAACCTCTGTTTCTAACCTCTGTTTCTAACCTCTGTTTCTAACCTCTGTTTCTAACCTCTGTTTCTAACCTCTGTTTCTAACCTCTGTTTCTAACCTCTGTTTCTAACCTCTGTTTCTAACCTCTGTTTCTCATCTCTGTTTCTCATCTCTGTTTCTCATCTCTGTTTCTCATCTCTGTTTCTCACCTCTGTTTCTAACCTCTGTTTCTAACCTCTGTTTCTAACCTCTGTTTCTAACCTCTGTTTCTAACCTCTGTTTCTAACCTCTGTTTCTCATCTCTGTTTTTGGATGGATTTTCCTTGCTCATAAACCACAGGGTGTTATTTCTTACCCCCAAGCAACCTAGTCTCACGCACCAAGCTCTTATTAGCTATTGACAGAAAGTTGTCTGAAAACCCACATCCTCAGTCAAGTATTTTTTTTGTGATCCAAAGAAATAAGCAACAAGACTGAACAAGACAAACATTTCACGCCCACCCCCATTCCCACAGGACTTCCCTAACCCATAGTTAGATTAGTGGTTCACAATAACATTCTTACACAATAAGTCCTCAGTCAAGTATTGTAAACATGTGTAAACAGAGAATTGAGCAAAAAACGCAGATTAAACGCAAAGCTCAACCTTAAAGTATCAACATTTGCTTGAATCTTAATAAAAAATGTCTTATTCATCTTTTCAAAATATTTAATGGTATTGCTGATCAGGATAATAACTCCTTTCCATGACAATTAGGTCTGTGTTTTAATGTAATGTCAGCTTTCTTCTCACTGTATGGGAAAATGTTTAACATCCGAAAAATCAAACTATGATTTGAAGTAAAAAAACATGGATTTCCATCCCAAAGAGAATCTCCTGTTGGTTTAAAATGTACTTTGACTTTGTTTGACACACTGGTCAGAGGAGGAGCTGTGATTGGGGGCTCTTGTTGTACCTGGACAGTGAGGGTCGACCGTGACTAATCAGAGGTTGTTTGAAGGAAGGCCCTGTATATGAGGATGAAATTTGAGAAGACTATTCACTGTGCCACAAAACACACTGCTCAAAGTAGTAAAATATATTTACACATCCAGACATTTTTGGTTCGTTTCACAGTCATAGATTAGACAGAATAGTTCTAATTTAGTAGAGTGAAGACTAGTCAGTGAGTGGGAGAGTATTTAAATCATGTTCATGAAACCATATTTTCAGTGGTCTGCTCTGGATTGAAGTACAATTTAGTCATGGAATAGGCTTATCTACAGTATGTCTGTGAAACATTCCCTTCAAGACAGAGGAAAATACATACAAAGTGTTGCTGTCCTGTGTTCATTGCAAAGCCTCCAGAAAGATGCTGCAGGACACAACAAAAATGTAAAGTCCAACATAGACCGACTTAAAATGGCTGCCCCAAAGTTAAAATTGCAGCATTACTTAGTGTCTGTCATAGACAGAGAGCAGTCCCATTCACTGCCACGTCACCCCAGCCGACGACGACAGGCTCTCCTATGCAAGGCACATTTCTCAGGTCACCTGAAAACATTGCAGGCGGACATTATGATTAAAGAGGCCTTAAAAAGTCTCAGAAAAAAATAAATTAAATTAAATGAAAAACCGTCAATTTACAACACGCACTGCAACAATTAGAACAAAGACGATTTGAGTTTTGAAGGTGTTTTCAGTTAGCTGTTTATCATCCTGCCATGGAAAGAGGGCTTTGTATACTTTAAAATGGATGTCAGAAACATTTTTCACAAGGGCAGTCATTCTTCATGACCACATTCCTAAGGGCAGAGAAAGTGTTGTGAATGATTTATTATGCAGTCTATACCAAAAAGACTGAATAGTGTCTTTCTGCTTGATACAGTGCATCTCATCATTTAGCAGGTTACAGGCCTACTGTTAACACTGCTGTATTAACTGGTTCAAGATCAGGGGCGACGACAGGATTGTCTTCACTGAATTAAGTCATTACAACGGCTGGCTTTCATAGAAAACAGACATGACAATCTACTTGAGTAAAACATCAATTTTTTAATTACATGAAAATCAACAACGGATTACAAAATGTGATTATGTTTAAAATATGAATAACCTTAATAGAAATAGGTGTAAATAAATAACTACGTTGCCACACGATTGATCCAATTTATAGACACCCTGCCCAGACCAGCGAGACACTCTCCCAGACCTGCGGGCCAATACCCGTTAATTATCAAAATCCAGAAAAGAGACATTAAATTCTACAACCACTGAAAAGGAAGCGATTCCCAAACCTTCCATAACAAAGCCATCACCTACAGAGAGATTAACCTGGAGAAGAGTCCCCTAAGCAAGCTGGTCCTGGAGCTCTGTTAACAAACACAAACACACCCCACAGAGCCACAGGACAGCAACACAATTAGACCCAACCAAATCATAAGAAAACAAAAAGATAATTACTTGATACGTTGGATAGAATTAACAAAAAAAAACAGAGCAAACTAGAATGCTATTTGGCTCTAAACAGAGAGTACACAGTGGCAGAATACCTGACCACTGTGACTGACCCAAACTTAAGAAAAGCTTTGACTATGTACAGACTCAGTGAGCATAGCCTTGCTATTGAGAAAGGCCACCGTAGGCAGACCTGGCTCTCAAGAGAACACAGGCTATGTGCACACTGCCCACAAAATGAGGTGAAAACTGAACTGCACTTCCTAACCTCCTGCCCAATGTATGACCATATTAGAGACACATGTTTACTCAGATTACACAGCTCTACAAAGAATTAGAAAACAAATCCGATTTTGATAAACTCAATTACTGGGTGAAATAACACAGTGTGCCATCACAGCAGCAAGATTTGTGACCTGTTGCCACAAGAAAAGGTCAACCAATGAAGAACAAACACCATTGTAAATACAACCCATAATTATGCTTATTTATTTTCCCTTTTGTACTTTAACCATTAGTACATCGTTACAACACTGTATATATACATAATATAACATCTGTAATGTCTTTATGCTTTTTGAACTTCTGTGAATGTAATGTTTACTGTTCATTTTTATTGTTTATTTCACTTTTGTATATTATCTACTTCACTTGTTTTGGCAATGTTTACATATCCATGTTAATAAAGCCCCTTGAATTGAATTGAGAGAAAGAGAGAGAGAGAGAGAGAGAGATTTCGAAGTGATTCACTCATCTTTTGAGTCTCTATCCAATGAAGAGAAAACCGCCCACAACAATAAAAGCAAACCACACTCTGATCAGATGACTTCTACACACCTCAACTCTCTCTCTTCATCACAATGGATAAACAGACAGTGTTTTCATCTAAAGCACCATCACAACAACAAAGTGTGCATGAGTTAAATTGTTCTGAGAATTACCAGCTAAGCTACTAGAAAAGATGCACCACAAAGAAAGATCTGCATGCACTTCCACACGCTTCTCATAATATACCCTGAAAAACAACCACTATAACAGTGTTTTACTGCCTGAAATGGACATATGACATTTCCCTTTTTACTTTTTTCACAGACCTCTTTCTGCCCAATGACAATTTTATGGCTTTGAATGCACAGCATAGTGACTGGGAACTGTTGTGACCCTGTTCCCAGAACAGAACTACAGACAGAACAAATACTCTATATCAAGGTCACTGTCCCATCTTTGTAGCGTATGTGTTCTCTCGGTCTTGCATCACAGACAGATGTGGTGAATGAGACAAGGCATAGGAGCACAGCATTGACATCAGCACCCAGGCTTAGAGATCATGGCAGCCAGTCATGGATAAACAGCTATTGATCATCCATGGCTACTTAATGAATGAGCTCCACTTTAGTGAATTAATCTCAAATAAAAAGAGGGGAAGAACCCAGGCGTGCATCCATCCATTATGTGGTTGGGATGGTTTGTGGGGTGATTAGTAAACATCTCCTGTACAGTACATTGTCTGAACGTCTCCTACGTGTGGCTGGCCACCCGAGAATGGCTTTGTGGGGGCAAGCAGGAGGTTGACTAAACGAGCAGGCATTTATCACACGCTGGGAAGGACAAGAGATGTGTGATCTGATCGTTTCTCTTTGAGGTTTCAGGTCTTTGTTCATCATCAACAGGTATAGTTAATTCATACGCATGAGAGAGTGACTGTTCCGCCACTTCTCTCCTCTTCTCCTCCTTTCTTTCTCCCACACATGTTGTAAACAGACACTAAAAGGAGAGGACGGAAACTACAATTAGCCCCATGTCTGTGTTTACCGATCACAAAGTGCTATTGGAGTTAGTCAGACACAAAGACAGTTGGCTGATAATCAATATCTTTGTGGAGCTGAATTTAAGGTGTGAATTACATGGCTAAGGCAGTCTGGGAGTATTTTGTTAAATGTTATTTATCCTTTATTAAACTAGGCAATAACCTTATTCTTATTTACAATGACGGCCTACCAAAAGGAAAAAGGCCTCCTGCGAGGATGGGGGCTGGGATTAAAAATAAAAATCTAGGACAAGAGAGACACCACACGGCTACATAAAGAGAGACCTAAGACAACAACATAGCATAGCAGCAACACATGACAACACAGCATGGTAGCAACACCACATGACAGCAACATGGTAGCAACACAACATGGCAGCAGCACAATATGGTAGCAGGACAAAACACGGTACAAACATTATTGGGCACAGACAACAGCACAAAGGCAAGAAGGTCAGAGACAAGGTAGAGTATGTCAGTTGGGTGTGTGTCAGAGAAAAACCATTGCATGGGTAAGAATGAAATAGATGCCAGAATGAGGATAAAGTAGTGACAGAGATCTTTTTACAAAACAATTCAGGTAGACAGTCATCTAAGTATAGGTATATGTGTATACACACAGACTATGAGCATGCACACATTTAATTCTGTTCAACTGACAAAGAAAAAAATATATGCTGAAGGTCCCTGGGTAGTGGTCAGATTCTATTAATGAACAGTCACAATGTATCATTTTTAGATTGATAGTACACTCCAAGAGTGAACAAGGAGGAAAAACAACAAATGAAACCAAGAAAATGTTTGAATAAGCTATATGCCTAAGCCATTTAAAAATAGCACATTCAATGGTAAACAAAACAGCTTCAAACAGGAAGTGAGAGGCTAATATCTGCATGCTGGTTCAGAGAAGTTATAGAACACGTCCAAATCTTGTAATGTTTCTACTTTCAACTTTCCTTTTCTTTTTAACAAAGCACATAACAAATCCTAAAATATACACACACATTGATTAACCATGCCCTGTGTCTGTTGAGATACAGGTGTACATAGGGCATACTACATCAGGCCCATGTTTTACAAGGATTTCTAATATGAGACTTAGATGTCATATCTCCATCAAAACTATAGAAAACAGATACAAATGGCCAGTGTCCATTTGAAGAAAAACACATTCCCACACACAGGACAACATACAGGACAGCACAGCATCAAGCATAATCAAGAGGTTATATGTATGCAAATAGCAAAGATTTCTGTTTTGAATTGCAAAATGTTACAGTTGGCTACCAAATGATAAGTGGATAAAGGACTTTAAGAGCAATACTCACACAGAAATAACCACACACTGACTAGTAGAAACCTGCGGAGCTAAAGAGGCATGCACAGGTGAAATGAGTTACAGGTCTCTGAGCTTTGAAACAAACACAGTGGAAATATCTGTCACTCACTCACATTATACTGTACACCAAACTGACAGCCATCACAACAATACAGGATAAATACTGTATACACTTCATTAACGATAACAAAAAATAACACTTACAAGTAATCTGTAATGTGCCTTCTTTATGGTCATGAAAGCAGGTAGTCCAGATTCTAAAACTAAGTACTTCCAAATAATACAGAAAATATTCAACTATGTACAATTAAATTTGTCTAAATATTATTGGAAACCAACAAAGTACAAAATATTACACTTAATCACGCTGTACCAGTGTGAAACAGGAAATAAACTTCATAAACATTATCAAACTTAAATACTGGCTAAATACAGGCAAAAATGTATTGGAAATGTACAACTATCGTCTTAAACTCATTTGTAATTAACTAAGTCTACGTTTGCATGGTAGAGGTATACTTTAGATTACCATGCATTCTTTAGTAAAACAATCATTTCCATCAATAATCCATGTCTCTGTGGACAAAGAAATAGAGCCTAAAAATATATTGCACTTGTTTTTTTGATAGGCATTTGTTGTTGCTGAAAAGGTTAAAGATTCTGGAAACTGAGTGGGAAACAGAGTGGGTTGTGAAAGAACATTTCATGAGGCAGATTTCCCCGAAGCATACAATATGTAATATTATCAACCTATCCATCATAGTTTCAGAATGACTTCTAGATGTATTTATATAAAAACAAGTCTATCACAAATAGGTTAGAATATTAATGAGCTACCCACAGTTTATTACACAATTACATGTCTTCATTTATGCAGATTCTGTTCACTTTTGACATATTAATAAACACTCAGAAAAGTTGAGGCCTAACAAGAACTTTGAGGCCTTTAACAAAATACTAAAATAATAATTTTTTCATAGAATGGAATTTGTTGTGATACATAAAAAAATTATACATTTAAAGACAAGCAATGATTTATGTCAACAATTTTCACTGGGATTGTTAAGTGTGAACTTGTTTCCAAATCGAATAAACAACTCTTGCAGTAAACAGATCATTTGACCCATTTCTGTATTCAACAGAAAACATGACAGTGCTTGTAAAAAAACGAAACATAGGGTTTACTGTGTATTTTTACTATCACAATTAGTCAGATGACACAGGAGAGGTTTTGAGAGCATTTCTTTGATGCGTTCCGTGGTTAAACTGAGAGGATTTCTGAGCCGTGGGCACACTTGCCGAGTCTTTTCCCCCCTTTCTATTTGTCACAGACAGAGAACGATAGAGATATTAAGCTAGAGAAAAGACAGGACCGCTGAACTATACAACACTTAACACTTAAAAATGTGAATTTCGAGTTGTTTAAACAAACTTGATCAGAATTACTGTCCCATATAGAACTCCATCAGAAGAGTCAGACAACGACAACAAAAGGAGGGAAGTGTTCTGAAAACAGCACCACCCATAAAGCATGACATTACCATGGTCTGGAAAATGATCAAAAGGTAAATAGATTCAAGTTAAATGTAGGTGTCTTCAAACTGGTTTCAATCTAAAAGTGCTCGTAGAGAGAAGGTTGATATTGGGCACTGGAGATAAAGGTCAATCAGTCCTACGTAATAACGAACCCCAACGATCAATACTGAAACTCACACGAATAAAAAAATGATCTGAGTAGATTTACCACAGAGAACGTTTCACAAGGTCAACTATAGCCTCCATGGTGACACATAACGTTAACAAAAGCCAGCTCCTTCCTCCATCTGAAAGCTGAAACCTCATCAGATTCTGACTTTTACCTAAAAGGGATATTTGACTGAATATATATATATATATATATATATATATAGTTGGACTGTAACTTGAAATGCATTTGCCTACAGGTGAAAACTGGGACACCAGGCACAATTTCAACAGCTTGACACTGCCAGTGTGTTTAGTAAACAAAGCTATGGATTCAAGGACTGAAGTCCATGAGAAATTAACATATTATGCTATGTATTGCTTGTTAATAAAGACTCAAATAATAACACAAATTTAAACAGTGATACATACAACCTTAGATTATGTTCTATGACTTGTACTAAGCTCATAAAGGCATTTATTTGTGCCTTTAAAATTGAGCATTTTCTTTACACAAAAATCTGACCATTCTGGCCATCAGTAAATTAATGTTAGATTTTCTGAACACTGTAGAGTAAGAGACTCCACATCACATGGACTGAGGTACGGTATGTTCCTCATGTGCAGCAGACATTTTGTCCCTGCGTGAAAGCTGTTTAGAGTCTGCAGGCCTCACACAGTCTAGCTAGGAGCAACCCAAATGTCATGCAGCACACACAACCACAGGTGGGAGTGTTGACACACACACACACGCACACACACACACACACACACATTATAGACCCCCTCTTTGTAATTCCATGAAATCCCCCCAGTATAAGAAACAAAAGGTTGAATACTCTACAGTAGATCATTTAAAAGTATAGTACATTTTCTACAGGTGAATCTCTATAGGGGACGTTCATTTATTTGTTATCATCTACTTTATTCTCTTGTTGTTAGTGGTAGACTAAACATCACAATTTACATGTTCTGACACACTGGATCACCTATTGGACTCAGAAAAATGTGTAAAGCAACTTTTCAGAAATGAACAAAGAAGATACCATGTGGTAGTTCCAAGAATGTGCATTTTACTGTTGCATTAATAAGATAACCAACTTCCAGGTAAACAAATTACGTCTGAAAACAAAACTGAGAAAGGCTTGTGGTTTTCTCAAAAAGCTCACCCTTATTATTCAGACTGAGATATTTTGTGGAGGATTTGGTACTTCTGGGTGACATTTCAACATCCTATGTGTTTGGTTGGTGCCATCTGTGCATTCAAAACAAGCCCACGCGCACCTCAACTCACTGCTCAGTGCTCAAATCTCCCCTCTTTTGTGTGAGCCGTACACATTCTCTCACACTAACACAAGGTCATATATGGTTATAACTCAGTTATTGTTGCTTCATTAACATAGTCCTGTACTATTGTCAAATTGATAGTCATCATATTCCATGTTTACAACAGTATTATGATGTGGTACATACCTGTATATACACACTGCAGACTGCCTAACTCTGAAACCTGTTAGAGCAGTGGAAGTCCAGCTATAGGGTGTCATAAACCAATCATCTCTGAAAGGTCTGTGTGGATTATATCTGGACTGTCTAGACAGCTCTGAACTTGTCTATTTGTCCTTTAAACGTGAAGTGCATGAACTGTAATATGTATGTTTCTATTACACTGTGCTAGACAATTATAATTACCATCAGCATGCAAATTCATAGGGCTGATTTCTTCGCCATGTGACATTTAACGTTTGACTTGACTAACATGATCTTGAAAAGTCAGGGGTCACATTCATGCCTGTCCTCAATTCTCTCTTTAAATGCCATGTGCTCCAGTGAATACGCTCCAACTAAAATTAACTTCAGACACACCAATTAGAAAGGTCAAAACTGACATAAAAACATTTTATCAACCTAGGTCGGTGTTTCTCAACTCCAGTCCATGAGTACCCTGCGACAGCAACTTTTTGTTGTTGTTGCCCCAGACATATCCCAACTCCAGTCCATGAGTACCCTGCGACAGCAGCTTTTTGTTGTTGTTGCCCCAGACATATCCCAACTCCAGTCCATGAGTACCCTGCGACAGCAGCTTTTTGTTGTTGTTGCCCCAGACATATCCCAACTCCAGTCCATGAATACCCCGTGACAGCAACTTTTTGTTGTTGTTGCCCCAGACATATCCCAACTCCAGTCCATGAGTACCCCCCGACAGCAACTTTTTTTGTTGTTGCCCCAGACATATCCCAACTCCAGTCCATGAGTACCCCGTGACAGCAACTTTTTGTTGTTGTTGCCCCAGACATATCCCAACTCCAGTCCATGAGTACCCCCCGACAGCAACTTTTTGTTGTTGTTGCCCCGGACATATCCCAACTCCAGTCCATGAGTACCCCGCGACAGCAACTTTTTGTTGTTGTTGCCCCAGACATATCCCAACTCCAGTCCATGAGTACCCCGCGACAGCAACTTTTTGTTGTTGTTGCCCCAGACATATCCCAACTCCAGTCCATGAGTACCCCCCGACAGCAACTTTTTGTTGTTGTTGCCCCAGACATATCCCAACTCCAGTCCATGAGTACCCCCCGACAGCAACTTTTTGTTGTTGTTGACCCAGACATATCCCAACTCCAGTCCATGAGTACCCCGCGACAGCAACTTTTTGTTGTTGTTGCCCCGGACATATCCCAACTCCAGTCCATGAGTACCCCGCGACAGCAACTTTTTGTTGTTGTTGCCCCAGACATATCCCAACTCCAGTCCATGAGTACCCTGCGACAGCAACTTTTTGTTGTTGTTGCCCCAGACATATCCCAACTCCAGTCCATGAGTACCCCGCGACAGCAACTTTTTGTTGTTGTTGCCCCGGACATATCCCAACTCCAGTCCATGAGTACCCCCCGACAGCAACTTTTTGTTGTTGTTGCCCCAGACATATCCCAACTCCAGTCCATGAGTACCCCGCGACAGCAACTTTTTGTTGTTGTTGCCCCGGACATATCCCAACTCCAGTCCATGAGTACCCCGCGACAGCAACTTTTTGTTGTTGTTGCCCCGGACATATCCCAACTCCAGTCCATGAGTACCCCGCGACAGCAACTTTTTGTTGTTGTTGCCCCAGACATATCCCAACTCCAGTCCATGAGTACCCCGCAACAGCAACTTTTTGTTGTTGTTGCCCCGGACATATCCCAACTCCAGTCCATGAGTACCCCGCGACAGCAGCTTTTTGTTGTTGTTGCCCCGGACATATCCCAACTCCAGTCCATGAGTACCCCGCGACAGCAACTTTTTGTTGTTGTTGCCCCTGACATATCCCAACTCCAGTCCATGAGTACCCTGCGACAGCAACTTTTTGTTGTTGTTGCCCCGGACATATCTCAGCTGATTCAAACGATTGAAGGTTTGATGATTTGTTGAGAAGTTGAATCAGGTGTGCTTGACCAGGGCTACTGTTGGGACTAATTGAGGACTGGAGTTGGGAAACATTGATTTAGGTAGATTTCTTTTGCAAATGTCAACATTGACCTTTCTAATTAGTGTGTCTGTTCATTTTAGCTGGAGTGTATTCACTGCCCTAGGTGATGGTAAGGTTTGGAACAAGTTATTGTATTGCAGTTATAATATCTTTGTCTGTGTGGATAAAACCCTGACTTTATTTCAGTATGTCTTTAATTAAAACAAATATTCAGTTCTGAAGAACATGAATGACTCACTATTAAGTCTCTTGGTTACTTGTATAATGACTTTGTTGTGTTGCCTCATGGCCATACCACTCTGCATACAGGTTTTGTTATGGTGAACATCAGGGGTCTGTCATGATAACATCTCACATTTCTATGACACGGTCTTAAATACCGGACACTTGTTCAATTTCCTTTTTCAGAGGTGAACAATTGCACAGTCAGACAGCTATCAAATAGTTACATTGTGGAAGTCCACTGAAGTTTCGCTCTGCCTCAGCTTGGTATATTGTGCAATACCGTTTCAGAAGTAGGGTTTCATAGACGCAATCTGCTTCAATCACCAAGTTATGTCACCCTCTTATTTTCACTTGATGTCACAATTTATCTGTCAGATACCCAAGGACAATATTACAATGTGAGTCTTCTCTTTAAAAAAAAAACAGACATTAAGGGTGATGAGATTACTTTAAGTTACACACATTTTACCTCAATTTTGTCAAGAAAAAATATGTATTTTGCTCCTTTGCACAAAAAACCTACTGAAACTCTAGCTATGTCGTGTGCATCTTCATGATGTTTGACTTAGTTATTATAGAAAGCTACATAAAAGTGACCGTGATAACACGTTTAGATTATAACACCACATAGACAAATAAATGATGTGAGGTACACATCATAAATAGATGGATCATATTATGCTATCTTGTATTATTTCGACCTAAATTTCCCGAAGTGCTCAGTGCCTCTGAGGTCATGTTTCACAATGCTGCCTTTGTCATGAAGACAGATTTCCATAAAGAGATTTCAATGAAGTAGTCTTTTAGCTATTCTAAAGCTCTGCTGTCTATTACTTAAATCCATCAGCCTCTCTACACTGCAGCTTGTTCTGACAAGCAATGCCCAAACAATCAGTACAGACAGGACACATGTCAATCAGTACAGACAGGACACATGTCAACCAGTACAGACAGGACATATGTCAACCAGTACAGACAGGACACATGTCAATCAGTACAGACAGGACACATGTCAACCAGTACAGACAGGACATATGTCAACCAGTACAGACAGGACACATGTCAACCAGTACAGACAGGACACATGTCAACCAGTACAGACAGGACACATGTCAATCAGTACAGACAGGACACATGTCAATCAGTACAGACAGGACACATGTCAATCAGTACAGACAGGACACATGTCAACCAGTACAGACAGGACATATGTCAACCAGTACAGACAGGACATATGTCAACCAGTACAGACAGGACATATGTCAATCAGTACAGACAGGACACATGTCAACCAGTACAGACAGGACACATGTCAACCAGTACAGACAGGACACATGTCAACCAGTACAGACAGGACATATGTCAACCAGTACAGACAGGACATATGTCAATCAGTACAGACAGGACATATGTCAACCAGTACAGACAGGACACATGTCAACCAGTACAGACAGGACATATGTCAACCAGTACAGACAGGACATATGTCAACCAGTACAGACAGGACACATGTCAACCAGTACAGACAGGACACATGTCAACCAGTACAGACAGGACATATGTCAACCAGTACAGACAGGACACATGTCAATCAGTACAGACAGGACATATGTCAACCAGTACAGACAGGACACATGTCAACCAGTACAGACAGGACACATGTCAATCAGTACAGACAGGACACATGTCAACCAGTACAGACAGGACACATGTCAACCAGTACAGACAGGACACATGTCAACCAGTACAGACAGGACATATGTCAACCAGTACAGACAGGACATATGTCAACCAGTACAGACAGGACACATGTCAACCAGTACAGACAGGACATATGTCAACCAGTACAGACAGGACACATGTCAACCAGTACAGACAGGACACATGTCAACCAGTACAGACAGGACATATGTCAACCAGTACAGACAGGACACATGTCAACCAGTACAGACAGGACATATGTCAACCAGTACAGACAGGACATATGTCAACCAGTACAGACAGGACACATGTCAATCAGTACAGACAGGACACATGTCAACCAGTACAGACAGGACACATGTCAACCAGTACAGACAGGACACATGTCAAAACACTGCTGTCAGGTACTGGATGATGGTCAGAGCTTGGTCAGAGGTTGATACGAGCTCACACACAACAAAGAGACAAAGAGAGGCACGATGCCTAATCAAGGATGCAACTATTCAATGCAAAACGGTTCCCTTATAAAAATAGAAAATCCTATACTTACTACAAATGACAAAATCCAGACTGAAATCATCTGTGTATATTTACCCATAGTATTTGTTCTTGCAGAAGGGAACCATTTAGCTTGGTTGGAGATAGAGAGAGTGTGGCATAAAATCAGAAGGTATTGCTTGATTTATACAGCAGTACGTCCTATCATGCGGAAACAGCTCTTAAAAGTTATGACTTTTTTTCCAGTGACTGAAAGTGAAAAAGACAAAGGATGAGCATCATGAATTGCCATAACCACAGACTGTGGAGGTGGTTGAGTCAGAAAGGGACAGTCACAACTTTCCAATAGGCTTCTAGCGACGTAGGCTACAACTCTCCAGAACACTAGCGACCAATATCAAACTTTTTTACTGAAGGGAACAAGTGACACTTGTGACTTTTAAAACAGATCTTCATCCCCAATTATAATGGTAGAAATGACAACGGTAACTTTATATGTATTTCTTGTATCAGTGATTACAGATATGTGAGAGAACATGTCATGGACTTTTCCCAAATCAAGCCTGGTTAGCACAGCAACAAAATGTGAAGCCATGTTTGTCATGTCTTGCTTTTTAAATGAACCCTTGTCTATTATACACATGGCCGAAAGCCGTGATAAATCCGACCGTATACCACGGGTATGACACAACTTAGTTGTTTACTGGTCTAATTACATTGGTAATCAGTTTATAATAGCAATAAGGCACCTCAGGGGTTTGTGGTATAATATAATGAAGCAATAAGGCCCGAGGAGGTGTGGTATATGGCCAATATACCACGGCTAAGGGCTGTATCCAGGCAGTTCACGTTGCGTCGTGTGGAAGAACAGCCCTTAGCCATGGTATATTGGCCATATACCACACCTCCTCGGGCCATATTGCTTCATTAAAACCCTGGTATTTCAGTATGCTTTGAGGGAAATCATTGGTACTTCTAAATACATTTTTCATAATCATGATGATCCTCTATTTGAAATTTGATTCATATTCACCAGTAAAATATGTATTCATGTTTCAAAAACAAATATATCATAGGTTTTATATTGGCCTCAAATAGGCTCCCAAAGTGCTGCAAACTGCATAATGAGCACCAAATAGTCATCTCTAAATCCAGACAAAATGAAATGTCAGTGAAGGTTTTTTCTTATCACCTCCGTATCAAACAGGAAGCCTCAGCACAGGCCGTGACATTTGATCGATTTGTTTGTTCAGGAAGCGGTAATTAATAAACAAACTCATAGTTTGGGCGTCTGTGTCAACACCTGCACCCCTGTTGTTATGGATGCAAATCATTCAAATCAAAAAGATACAACAGTTATTTTCTGAGTTGACATGTAAGCAGGACGGTATGAATAGATTATTTGCAAATAGCCTAATATTAAGGTTAACTTTTTACCAAAGTAAAAAAGCAACATCATCTCATAAGCAATAACTATGCCATTTTCTATTATAAATGATTACATTTTTTACTGACTACAATAGCCTTTGGTTCACTCAGCTTACTGAGCATTTTTCTCAAAAACAGAAATGCACACAATTACAAAGATACCATCTTTTAAATTCAAGAGGATTTGAACCCAGATCCTAAACAACAGAGATAAAGATAGATGTCTGACATTTTGAACAATTCATACAATTTTTTGTTTAATATTCACTTGTAAAATGATTTACAATTAGGCTTACATTACTAAGCAAGAAATGTGAATAGCTTAGTTGAATAAGATCCATCAATAATTTCCAAATCTATTCGGAATTTCAAAACGCATATAAGATGCAGTGTACTCCATGATATCACACTAACCAAATTAAATAGACAGCCACAATTATAGAACATTTGTATGAGAACGTAATATGATTTATATCCTATCTACCATTCTTGTTGTTATCGCACATATCCTGAAAATCATGTAAGCTAAATATTTTGAAGAAGATGACTTGGATCTCATTTTCACGGTGAGACTACATTTCTACGGAAGGGATGTTGGCATTTCACTGAGTGAGCAAAAGTACGTTATTTTTCGTTTTGACAAAAAACACATTTGCCTATAGTTTTGTCAGAATAACAATACAGATAGCGTAACATATTAACATAAAATGTGCATAATTCTGTTAAAGGATATACCTATTTGAATGTGGCTATTTGGGCAAAAAAACATACAGCAAAGGAGAAAGTAGACTATAGAGCACCAGCCATTACAGGGTAATAATGTACACACAGTACCAGTTCAAAGTTTGGACACACCCACTCATTCAAGGGTTTTTCTTTATTTGTACTATTTTCTACATTGTAGAATAATAGTGAAGACATCAAAACTATGAAATAACACATGTGGAATCATGTATCAATCATGTATCATGTATCATGTATCATGAATCATTCCTCAAAGTAACCACTCTTTGCCTTGATGACAGCTTTGCACACTACTGGCATTCTCTCAACCAGCTTCGTGAGGTAGTCAATGAACAGGTGTGCCTTCTTAAAAGTACATTTGTGGAACTTCTTTCCTTCTTAATGTGTTTGAGCCAATCAGTTGTGTTGTGACAAGGTAGAGGTGGTATACAGAAGATAGCCCTATTTGGTAAAAGACCAAGTTCATATTATGGCAAGAACAGCTCAAATAAGCGAAGAGAAACGACATGAAGGTCAGTCAATGCGGAAAATGTCAAGATCTTTGAAAGTTTCTTCAAGTGCAGTCGCAAAAGCCATCAAGCGCTATGATGAAACTGTCTCTCATGAGGACCTCCACAGGAAAGGAAGACCCAGAGTTACCTCTGCTGCAGAAGATAACTTCATTAGAGTTACAAGCCTCAGAAATGGCAACTCAAATAAATGCTTCACAGAGTTCAAGTAACAGACACATCTCAACATCAACTGTTCAGAGGAGACTGTGTGAATCAGGCCATCTTGGTCGAATTGCTGCAAAGAAACCACTACTAAAGGTCACCAATAAGAAGAAGAGACTTTGCTGGGCCAAGAAACACGAGCAATGGACATTAGACCGGTGGAAATCTGTCCTTTGGTCTGATGAGTCCAAATTAGAGATTTTTGGTTCCAACCGCTGTGTCTTTGTGAGACGCAGAGTAGGTGAACGGATGATCTCTGCATGTGTTGGACCGCAGAGTGAAGGAAAAGCAGCCAACGAGTGCTCATAATGTGTGTGAACTCCTTCAAGACTGTTTGAAAAGCATTCCAGGTGAAGCTGGTTGAAAGAATGCCAAGAGTGTGCAAAGCAGTCATTAAGGCAAAAGATGGCTATTTTGAAGAATCTCAAATATAAAATATATTTTGGTTATGTGTTGTTTCATAGTTATGATGTCTTCACTATTATTCTGCAATGTAGAAAATAGTAAAAAATAAAGAAAAACCCTGGAATAGGTAGATATGTCCAACCTTTGGACTGGTACTGTACATATAGCGATTGTATAATTCACAATGCGGATGAACAGCGGCTGAATAAACTGTGTTATAGGACCACTAATTTACTGCATTATAACTTGATATAGGCCTATTCTAGTGTGATACTGTACATACAGACCTATATAAACATTAGGCATATATGAAATAGGATATTTTACTCTAATATCATTGCATTCTAGGACCATGTTGAAATGAGGAAAAACTAAAAGTAGAATGAGGTGTTACAAAATGTCCAATTGCTCTTTTCATTGGCAAAAACTTGTTGAGCTAGGATACTTTGCTGGGACTTTACCGCCATCTACTGGCTATAACCTGTCAACCAGTTCTAGAACGACAAGACACCCGTCAGTTCAGAGTAGCTACAATTTTGTCATGATTGTTTACAAAGTAAGAGACTTCAATACATTATACCATCGGATGTAACAGGTTAAAGCTGTAGGCAACTGCAGTAGGCCTATAGGCCATGATGCTATGTCATTATAGTTGGGGCGGCAGGTAGCCTAGTGGTTAGAGCGTTGGGCCAGTAATTGAAAGGTTGCTGGATCGAATCTCTGAGCTGACGAGGTAAAAATATGTCATTCAGTGGGCAGTTAACCCACTGTTCCCTGGTAGGCCATCATTATAAATAAAAATTTGATCTTAACTGACTTACCTAGTTAAATAAAGGTTATAAAAAAGTTATACTGAGCCCCTCTGAGGAGCTATGAAGTATAACCACACTTTCAGCTACTGTTACTGCCAATGAGATGATGATGATGCTTCTCAACCGTGACTCAATAAGTAGTCAGCAGGAATGTAACTACACTGAACAAAAATCTAAATGCAACATACAACAATTTCATAGATTTTACTTAGTTACATATAAGGAAATCAGTCAATTGAAATAAACATCCCCCTAATCTATGGATTTCACATGACTGGGCAGGGGCGCAGCCAATCAGAATGAGTTTTTCTCCACAAAAGGGCATTGTTACAGACAGAAATACTCTTCAGCAAACCCCACCCCCCTCCTCCTCCCCCTCCTCAGACGATCCCACGGGTGAAGAAGCCAGATGTGGAGGTCCTGGACTGGCATGGTAACATGTGGTCTGCGGTTGTGAGTCCGGGTTGAACGTACTGCCAAATTATCTAAAACGATATTGGAGGCATCTTATGGTAGATAAATGAACATTACATTCTCTGGCAACAGCTCTGGTGGACCTTCCTCCAGTCAGCATGCCAAAAGCACACTCCCTCAAAACTTGAGACATCTGTGGCATTGTGTTGTGTGACAAAATGGCATATTTTACAGTGGCCTTTTATTGTCCCCAAAACAAGGTGTACCTGTGTAATGATCATGCTGTTTAATCAGCTTCTTGATTTGCCACACCTGTCAGGTGGATGGATCATCTTGGCAAAGGAAACATGCTCGCTAACAGGGATGTAAACAAATTTGTGCACAAAATTTGAGCTAAATAAGCTTTTTGTGCATCTGAAAAAATGTGTTGATATTTGATTTCAGCTCGTGAAACATGGGATCCACCACTAACACGGTGTTAATATGTTTGTTCCGTGTACATTATGTTGATGTATTTGTCAACATAAACTGTTGACTAAGCATATTGTTGTGTAATCGTATTCCTTGCTATAAATATAAATATATCTAGTGCAACTGAAAACAAATGAATCCCAAGGTCCAGGTTTTAAGACTACATTAGTTTAGGAGGACAAACAGTTATTAGATATTCTAAAGTTTTACCACAGGTATATCTCCAAGGTGTAGTAAAACAAACAGTTATTAAATATTCTACAGTTTTACCACAGGTATATCTCCAAGGTGTAGTAAAACAAACAGTTATTAAATATTCTAAAGTTTTACCACAGGTATATCTCCAAGGTGTAGTAAAACAAACAGTTATTAAATATTCTACAGTTTTACCACAGGTATATCTCCAAGGTGTAGTAAAACAAACAGTTATTAAATATTCTAAAGTTTTACCACAGGTATATCTCCAAGGTGTAGTAAAACAAACAGTTATTAAATATTCTACAGTTTTACCACAGGTATATCTCCAAGGTGTAGTAAAACAAATAGTTATTAAATATTCTACAGTTTTACCACAGGTATATCTCCAAGGTGTAGTAAAACAAGTTGAGTCTTTCTTTTGAATCTTAGGGCTTCAACTCAACTACAATCATTCTTGTTTAAACATTTGACACACTTTCCCCTGTACACACACATTCCCCCTGCACACACACTTTCCCCTATACACACACATTCCCCCTGTACACACACTTTCCCCTATACACACACATGCCCCTGTACACACACTTTCCCCTATACACACACATGCCCCTGTACACACACATTCCCCCTGTACACACAATTTCCCCTATACACACACATGCCCCTGTACACACACTTTCCCCTATACACACACATGCCCCTGTACACACACATTCCCCCTGTACACACAATTTCCCCTATACACACACATGCCCCTGTACACACACATTCCCCTGTACACACACATTCCCCTATACACACACATTCCCCTGTACACACACTTTCCCCTATACACACACATTCCCCCTGTACACACACATTCCCCCTGTACACACAAATTCCCCCTGTACACACACATTCCCCCCTACACACACATTCCCCTCTACACACACATTCCCCTCTACACACATTCCCCTCTACACACACATTCCCCTCTACACACACATTCCCCTCTACACACACATTCCCCTCTACACACACATTCCCCTCTACACACATTCCCCTCTACACACACATTCCCCTCTACACACACATTCCCCTCTACACACACATTCCCCTGTACACACATTCCCCTCTACACACACATTTCTCCATACACACACTTTCCACAGTACACACACTTTCCCCTGTATTCGATGAAGAAGTCTGCTGAATCTAACTACATACAAACACATGAATTTGTACTGAAAAGTTCTTCACTACTCATTGTTTAGGTATTAATCATTGAGTTCAGATCAGAACTCATGACGACTCTCATTTCACTCAGGACCCAGACACTAGGCTACTGCTACTCATATTCATCAGTGACATTAACTTGACATTTATGCATCTTCTATCTGACATCATCTATACAAGGAATCATACCTCCCACTCTAAAAGAAGATACAAATTATAAACAAAACCCACACAACGGGATAACTGACAAGTTATTCAAAGTAATGTTGAGATGTGCATTACACAGAGACCTCTTACATCTGCTAAGGTTGCTAAGAAATACTGTATCTAACCTCTAGCATAAATACTTGTGCCATTTAAAATCTAATAAACAGAAATATACTAACCCACATATGCTTACATTTCAAGACAAATCCTTATTTCAAAAACTACTCAACTCCATTCTATGCAATTACAAAGCAATTACTAAATTACTATGAGTGTGTAATACAAAACGTCATCTACCTTCACATTAAAGGATTGTCATATCACAAAATGTACTAATTTAATTGACTAGAGTAGCTATACAAATGTATGATCTTAATTTGACCAGTAATGTTACAGCAAAAGAATCCATCAGCAACAGGATTTGAATGTTTACAGAAAAAAAGGTGCTATTTACAACTTAAAAGGGTTCTTCAGCTGTCCCCATAGGAGAACCCTTTGAAGAAACTTGTTTTGGTTCCAGGTAAAACCCTTTCCAAATAGGATTCTACATGGAACCTATGGGGACAACCAAAGAACCCTCTAGTTCATAAAGTTGCTTGATGGTTGATCGATGGTTAGGCTATAAACTGACAAAATTAGGCTACATGAAAAACGCAATATTGTTAATAGAACTGTGTTATAGTGCCCGGGTTTTCAGTGAATTTATGTAAATAATGAAGTTCATCTGTAGGAAAATTCCCAGCGACAAAGGAGTGATCAAATTAAGATCTTACATTGTTCTTGGCAAGCAGATTTCATGGAGGCCTCTTTTTTCTGCCCAGTAACAGAATGCTGAGTAATTTCAGACATAGCCTCCCACACTCACCTACCCACTCTGCACTGCTCTTGGTGTGTACCCTAGTCATAATACAGAAACTACCAGCACTTCACAGACGCCCACCACACAACACAACAGACGCTCCATTTACAGTAAATGGGTGCAGTATGAGCGGAACCAGAATGAGGGTGGGGGATTCTCTTACCCATAGAGACCCATATATCACAGAAAACACCTCAGCCAAGAATCCTTCCTGCTTCAACTAAAAGCTTAACCATCTGATTTGGGTTATAAAGTGTGACTCTACCGTTATACACTTCCTTGCACTAAACTAAAGTTTTCCATTAGAAATGATATGTGTACTATACATTATGGGGGATTTTATTATACTGTGCCTTAAAGAAAACCTTGGGTTAATCAATCTAGCAAACAACCAATGAGGTGCATTTGTTTTAAGGCCCAGTGCAGTCAAAAACAGTCTGGCTTTAATTCCAGTTTGTGCAGACATCACCAGGTGGTAAATTAGTTAATAGACCAATAACAAAGAGAGTTCCAAAGCTCTCTGCCAAAAAAGCCCGTTTTTAGGTTTCCCCTCACCACTCAGACCACTCCCAGACAGTCCTAGAGAAATGATTGCTTGAGAAATGTGTCTTGCTAAGAAGCAATTTCTGTTTGTTTTCAATCAAAAAGGTTAAAAAAAAGAATCACAGTAAAATACCCCCTGGGCACAAACTGGTTAAATCAATATTGTTTCAACGTCATTTGTCAACGTATTGTGATATGGAATCTACGTGGAAAATACGTTGGATTTGAAAAAAGTCCACAGAATTACCACAGAATTAAGTAATCGTTGTAACCAATTTTCAACATAGACAAACCTTGTATAAAATATGTTGAATTTTCACATTTGAAACAACGTCAGAACTTCAATGTTATATGCACTATCAAAAGCAAAAACATATTATAGGCTGGGCTGCACCTCCTACAGCTATTTGGTCTCCCATCCAGGGTTTTAACCAAGCCCAGCCCTGCTTAGCTTTTATATTTGTAAATGACTACTACCAATGTGATATTGTGAGAATGACTGTTGAGAATCCCCAACTTAAAAATTCAATAGATTCACTGTTGCTATCAAAGTCATAAGAGCAAATGAAATGTAAATATACTTTATAAGTCATATACCATCAATGATGCCATTTAGGGATATATAGCATTTACAAAGTCATCAACAGCTTTTGTTTCAATTCAACCCAGGGTTCAGCTAAAAATAGACCAAGTTTAACTACACTAGATTTAGTCCTATTATTTAGCTTAGCTTTTTGGTTGAGATGGAGACGAGAATCCAACATGTCAATTATAAATTTGTAGACAAACCGGATATTGAATGGTGTTTGGTTGTCAACACAGAAGTTAAAGGATGTCTAATGCTTGGATAGTTTCATCTGAGCCACTGGCTTAATCCTACTCTTCATTTTTAATCTTGCTTTAGATGAAGACGTGAATCCAACATATCAATTATTCATTTGTAGACAAACTGGAATTACAGCCAGACTAAGTCAGTGGCACAAAAGACACATCTTCTTTCAATGTTGATATTTGGTTAAGTTGACAACCTAACACAACTAAATTACACTTTTGCAATAGAGTAAATAGCCTATTAACTTGTCGACAAGTTAACAAATGATGTGTTGGATTCACATGTTCAACTAATCCAAAAATACAAATTAAAGGATAGGATTAAGCCAGTGGCTCAGATGAAACTATACAAGCATTAGATATCCTTTAAATGCTGCATTGTCAACCTAACACAATTCAATAATATGTTTATTATACAGTGAATAGCCTAAAGTTAAGTCTATCTTATAAACTAATGTAACAGTAGTTATTCAACCTTAAAGTGCGTAACACTTCCACGGCCACATTTTGAGGTTAGCCTCCTGTAACTATAAATGTCTTCTTATGTAATCATGTTCAAGATAGCATGCAAAGGTCACAGGTCTGTGGAGAGCTTCACAGTTGCTCTAATAATCTGCTCAGAATCTCCAACAGCATGCAGCACTTGCACCATGTACTCTTAATGTAATCTTAACTCCAATCCAGGTCATTTGGTTGTGCTATTAGAGGAAGTTCAGTGATAACACATGAAGTTGTTTAATTAATACAAAATATCTGACACTGTATTGCGACTTAAAACTGCTTTTAGATGGAATTCAACAAACTTCTGTCTGTCTTTTTGAGTGGGCGAATAAAGGTTGAAATCTCATTGATCGACGTCACAATCAAATATCAGACAAATCTCTACGTTGAAATTACGTGGTGTGCCCAGTGGGTACTTAATTGTTACCCAGAATGATTTGATATTGAGATAAAAACGGCTGCATTTGACCTTTAAAGACTGTGCATGTTTCACGTGTTCTTGATTATACAACAAAACTGACTGAGTAGAAGAGGAACCATATCTTGGTCATGGACACATTTAGGTGATCATGTCAAGTGTTAAATAAAATGGATTCCACTTCTGCTTTCAATATGCCTATTACTGATTCATTGGGCATGTTCAGAACAGGATGGTGACTACAGCCTAACAAGAAGCGCAACAGTATATAGAAATGAAACTATGTTCCAAACTCTTTAATTGTAGAGACTTCTTAAAAAGTAGGCTACTGTACATGTGAAACATGCCAGGAGACAACAGCCCTCAATTCAAAGTCAGCTCCGATCAATACATTATGCCATGTTGGTCCAGTAACTCTGTAAGTTATGGTAAGTCTTCCAAATGCATGCAATTTGTGGTTCCGTTTGGCAGGCAGCATACATTAGAACTCACACATTAGCTCAATCATTTGAAATGGTAATGTGTCTATGGACATCCATCTGATTTCTATATAATTTAACCTAGCCAACGTCCATGACTGATCCGTTTCTATTTCTCATCAGGTCTCAATGTTTCCACAAAGTTGCATGGCTTTACGCCCTGTGATAGTAGGAACAGCATCAGACACTAAAGACATTGACAACACAAACGACACTCGAACATGGATGACCCAGCATATGCTTACCATTCACTCCCTCCTGGTCCTCTTCAGAACCCAAACCCTCTGAACACAAAGAACAACAGACAGACTCCATCCATCAGAAATTGACCAGTTTCATCACACTGAGTGAAACCCTTTCCCTGCCCACACATAGTTGAATGCCCCAGTCACACAGCACCCCCAACCAGGTGCACCACAGATATCCAGATACGTTAGAGAGAGAAAGAACAGAGTGAGCAGCTAGCAGAACAGATTCGCTCATGCCTTAGCTGAGTCACCAAAACCACCACTTCCCATCTCTGCATGCCTGTCATAACTCCCCTAATGACTGGTCAAGTTCTCAGGATCCCACACTGAACCCCGGGAAGGTTGGGTGTGGGAGTGTGTGTTCCCAAACTGAGGGGGTTGGATGTGATATGAAATTGACCTCTGAATTGGACATCTCTCTGTGTGTGTGTGTGTGTGTGTGTGTGTGTGTGTATACTGCCTCCGTCGTAGCGATAACCTCATACTAGTGTCTCATGATAGTAGAGTACAGGAGGAGATTGACTCTTTGGCCATTATTCATCAGTATCCCAGACCATTGATGATCTGGTCATGTTATACATCAGTATCACAGACTACTGACACTCTGGTTATGTTACACATCAGTATCACAGACTACTGACACTCTGGTTATGTTATACATCAGTATCACAGACTACTGACACTGGTCATGTTATACATCAGTATCACAGACTACTGACACTCTGGTCATGTTATACATCAGTATCACAGACTACTGACACTCTGGTTATGTTATACATCAGTATCACAGACTACTGACACTCTGGTCATGTTATACATCAGTATCACAGACTACTGACACTCTGGTCATGTTATACATCAGTATCACAGACTACTGACACTCTGGTCATGTTATACATCAGTATCACAGACTACTGACACTCTGGTCATGTTATACATCAGTATCACAGACTACTGACACTCTGGTCATGTTACACATCAGTATCACAGACTACTGACACTCTGGTTATGTTATACATCAGTATCACAGACTACTGACACTGGTCATGTTATACATCAGTATCACAGACTACTGACACTCTGGTCATGTTATACATCAGTATCACAGACTACTGACACTCTGGTCATGTTATACATCAGTATCACAGACTACTGACACTGGTCATGTTACACATCAGTATCACAGACTACTGACACTCTGGTCATGTTATACATCAGTATCACAGACTACTGACACTCTGGTTATGTTATACATCAGTATCACAGACTACTGACACTCTGGTCATGTTATACATCAGTATTCCAGACTACTGACACTCTGGTCATGTTATACATCAGTATCACAGACTACTGACACTCTGGTTATGTTATACATCAGTATCACAGACTACTGACACTCTGGTTATGTTATACATCAATATCACAGACTACTGACACTCTGGTCATGTTATACATCAGTATCACAGACTACTGACACTCTGGTTATGTTATACATCAGTATCACAGACTACTGACACTCTGGTTATGTTATACATCAGTATCACAGACTACTGACACTCTGGTTATGTTATACATCAGTATCACAGACTACTGACACTGGTCATGTTACACATCAGTATCACAGACTACTGACACTCTGGTCATGTTATACATCAGTATCACAGACTACTGACACTCTGGTCATGTTATACATCAGTATCACAGACTACTGACACTCTGGTCATGTTATACATCAGTATCACAGACTACTGACACTCTGGTCATGTTATACATCAGTATCACAGACTACTGACACACTGGTCATGTTATACATCAGTATCACAGACTACTGACACTCTGGTTATGTTATACATCAGTATCACAGACTACTGACACTGGTCATGTTATACATCAGTATCACAGACTACTGACACTCTGGTCATGTTATACATCAGTATCACAGACTACTGACACTCTGGTTATGTTATACATCAGTATCACAGACTACTGACACTCTGGTCATGTTATACATCAGTATCACAGACTACTGACACTCTGGTCATGTTATACATCAGTATCACAGACTACTGACACTCTGGTCATGTTATACATCAGTATCACAGACTACTGACACTCTGGTCATGTTATACATCAGTATCACAGACTACTGACACTCTGGTCATGTTACACATCAGTATCACAGACTACTGACACTCTGGTTATGTTATACATCAGTATCACAGACTACTGACACTGGTCATGTTATACATCAGTATCACAGACTACTGACACTCTGGTCATGTTATACATCAGTATCACAGACTACTGACACTCTGGTCATGTTATACATCAGTATCACAGACTACTGACACTCTGGTTATGTTATACATCAATATCACAGACTACTGACACTCTGGTCATGTTATACATCAGTATCACAGACTACTGACACTCTGGTCATGTTATACATCAGTATCACAGACTACTGACACTCTGGTTATGTTATACATCAGTATCACAGACTACTGACACTCTGGTTATGTTATACATCAGTATCACAGACTACTGACACTCTGGTCATGTTATACATCAGTATCACAGACTACTGACACTCTGGTTATGTTATACATCAGTATCACAGACTACTGACACTCTGGTTATGTTATACATCAGTATCACAGACTACTGACACTCTGGTCATGTTATACATCAGTATCACAGACTACTGACACTCTGGTTATGTTATACATCAGTATCACAGACTACTGACACTCTGGTCATGTTACACATCAGTATCACAGACTACTGACACTCTGGTCATGTTATACATCAGTATTCCAGACTACTGACACTCTGGTCATGTTATACATCAGTATCACAGACTACTGACACTCTGGTCATGTTATACATCAGTATCACAGACTACTGACACTCTGGTTATGTTATACATCAGTATCACAGACTACTGACACTCTGGTCATGTTATACATCAGTATCACAGACTACTGACACTCTGGTCATGTTATACATCAGTATTCCAGACTACTGACACTCTGGTTATGTTATACATCAGTATCACAGACTACTGACACTCTGGTCATGTTACACATCAGTATCACAGACTACTGACACTCTGGTTATGTTATACATCAGTATCACAGACTACTGACACTGGTCATGTTATACATCAGTATCACAGACTACTGACACTCTGGTCATGTTATACATCAGTATCACAGACTACTGACACTGGTCATGTTACACATCAGTATCACAGACTACTGACACTCTGGTCATGTTATACATCAGTATCACAGACTACTGACACTCTGGTCATGTTATACATCAGTATCACAGACTACTGACACTCTGGTTATGTTATACATCAGTATCACAGACTACTGACACTCTGGTTATGTTATACATCAATATCACAGACTACTGACACTCTGGTCATGTTATACATCAGTATCACAGACTACTGACACTCTGGTTATGTTATACATCAGTATCACAGACTACTGACACTCTGGTTATGTTATACATCAGTATCACAGACTACTGACACTCTGGTTATGTTATACATCAGTATCACAGACTACTGACACTGGTCATGTTACACATCAGTATCACAGACTACTGACACTCTGGTCATGTTATACATCAGTATCACAGACTACTGACACTCTGGTCATGTTATACATCAGTATCACAGACTACTGACACTCTGGTCATGTTATACATCAGTATCACAGACTACTGACACTCTGGTCATGTTATACATCAGTATCACAGACTACTGACACACTGGTCATGTTATACATCAGTATCACAGACTACTGACACTCTGGTTATGTTATACATCAGTATCACAGACTACTGACACTGGTCATGTTATACATCAGTATCACAGACTACTGACACTCTGGTCATGTTATACATCAGTATCACAGACTACTGACACTCTGGTTATGTTATACATCAGTATCACAGACTACTGACACTCTGGTCATGTTATACATCAGTATCACAGACTACTGACACTCTGGTCATGTTATACATCAGTATCACAGACTACTGACACTCTGGTCATGTTATACATCAGTATCACAGACTACTGACACTCTGGTCATGTTATACATCAGTATCACAGACTACTGACACTCTGGTCATGTTACACATCAGTATCACAGACTACTGACACTCTGGTTATGTTATACATCAGTATCACAGACTACTGACACTGGTCATGTTATACATCAGTATCACAGACTACTGACACTCTGGTCATGTTATACATCAGTATCACAGACTACTGACACTCTGGTCATGTTATACATCAGTATCACAGACTACTGACACTCTGGTTATGTTATACATCAATATCACAGACTACTGACACTCTGGTCATGTTATACATCAGTATCACAGACTACTGACACTCTGGTCTTGTTATACATCAGTATCACAGACTACTGACACTCTGGTTATGTTATACATCAGTATCACAGACTACTGACACTCTGGTTATGTTATACATCAGTATCACAGACTACTGACACTCTGGTCATGTTATACATCAGTATCACAGACTACTGACACTCTGGTTATGTTATACATCAGTATCACAGACTACTGACACTCTGGTTATGTTATACATCAGTATCACAGACTACTGACACTCTGGTCATGTTATACATCAGTATCACAGACTACTGACACTCTGGTTATGTTATACATCAGTATCACAGACTACTGACACTCTGGTCATGTTACACATCAGTATCACAGACTACTGACACTCTGGTCATGTTATACATCAGTATTCCAGACTACTGACACTCTGGTCATGTTATACATCAGTATCACAGACTACTGACACTCTGGTCATGTTATACATCAGTATCACAGACTACTGACACTCTGGTTATGTTATACATCAGTATCACAGACTACTGACACTCTGGTCATGTTATACATCAGTATCACAGACTACTGACACTCTGGTCATGTTATACATCAGTATTCCAGACTACTGACACTCTGGTTATGTTATACATCAGTATCACAGACTACTGACACTCTGGTCATGTTACACATCAGTATCACAGACTACTGACACTCTGGTTATGTTATACATCAGTATCACAGACTACTGACACTGGTCATGTTATACATCAGTATCACAGACTACTGACACTCTGGTCATGTTATACATCAGTATCACAGACTACTGACACTGGTCATGTTACACATCAGTATCACAGACTACTGACACTCTGGTCATGTTATACATCAGTATCACAGACTACTGACACTCTGGTCATGTTATACATCAGTATCACAGACTACTGACACTCTGGTTATGTTATACATCAGTATCACAGACTACTGACACTCTGGTTATGTTATACATCAATATCACAGACTACTGACACTCTGGTCATGTTATACATCAGTATCACAGACTACTGACACTCTGGTTATGTTATACATCAGTATCACAGACTACTGACACTCTGGTTATGTTATACATCAGTATCACAGACTACTGACACTCTGGTTATGTTATACATCAGTATCACAGACTACTGACACTGGTCATGTTACACATCAGTATCACAGACTACTGACACTCTGGTCATGTTATACATCAGTATCACAGACTACTGACACTCTGGTCATGTTATACATCAGTATCACAGACTACTGACACTCTGGTCATGTTATACATCAGTATCACAGACTACTGACACTCTGGTCATGTTATACATCAGTATCACAGACTACTGACACACTGGTCATGTTATACATCAGTATCACAGACTACTGACACTCTGGTTATGTTATACATCAGTATCACAGACTACTGACACTGGTCATGTTATACATCAGTATCACAGACTACTGACACTCTGGTCATGTTATACATCAGTATCACAGACTACTGACACTCTGGTTATGTTATACATCAGTATCACAGACTACTGACACTCTGGTCATGTTATACATCAGTATCACAGACTACTGACACTCTGGTCATGTTATACATCAGTATCACAGACTACTGACACTCTGGTCATGTTATACATCAGTATCACAGACTACTGACACTCTGGTCATGTTATACATCAGTATCACAGACTACTGACACTCTGGTCATGTTACACATCAGTATCACAGACTACTGACACTCTGGTTATGTTATACATCAGTATCACAGACTACTGACACTGGTCATGTTATACATCAGTATCACAGACTACTGACACTCTGGTCATGTTATACATCAGTATCACAGACTACTGACACTCTGGTCATGTTATACATCAGTATCACAGACTACTGACACTCTGGTTATGTTATACATCAATATCACAGACTACTGACACTCTGGTCATGTTATACATCAGTATCACAGACTACTGACACTCTGGTCTTGTTATACATCAGTATCACAGACTACTGACACTCTGGTTATGTTATACATCAGTATCACAGACTACTGACACTCTGGTTATGTTATACATCAGTATCACAGACTACTGACACTCTGGTCATGTTATACATCAGTATCACAGACTACTGACACTCTGGTCATGTTATACATCAGTATTCCAGACTACTGACACTCTGGTTATGTTATACATCAGTATCACAGACTACTGACACTCTGGTCATGTTACACATCAGTATCACAGACTACTGACACTCTGGTTATGTTATACATCAGTATCACAGACTACTGACACTGGTCATGTTATACATCAGTATCACAGACTACTGACACTCTGGTCATGTTATACATCAGTATCACAGACTACTGACACTGGTCATGTTACACATCAGTATCACAGACTACTGACACTCTGGTCATGTTATACATCAGTATCACAGACTACTGACACTCTGGTCATGTTATACATCAGTATCACAGACTACTGACACTCTGGTTATGTTATACATCAGTATCACAGACTACTGACACTCTGGTTATGTTATACATCAATATCACAGACTACTGACACTCTGGTCATGTTATACATCAGTATCACAGACTACTGACACTCTGGTTATGTTATACATCAGTATCACAGACTACTGACACTCTGGTTATGTTATACATCAGTATCACAGACTACTGACACTCTGGTTATGTTATACATCAGTATCACAGACTACTGACACTGGTCATGTTACACATCAGTATCACAGACTACTGACACTCTGGTCATGTTATACATCAGTATCACAGACTACTGACACTCTGGTCATGTTATACATCAGTATCACAGACTACTGACACTCTGGTCATGTTATACATCAGTATCACAGACTACTGACACTCTGGTCATGTTATACATCAGTATCACAGACTACTGACACACTGGTCATGTTATACATCAGTATCACAGACTACTGACACTCTGGTTATGTTATACATCAGTATCACAGACTACTGACACTGGTCATGTTATACATCAGTATCACAGACTACTGACACTCTGGTCATGTTATACATCAGTATCACAGACTACTGACACTCTGGTTATGTTATACATCAGTATCACAGACTACTGACACTCTGGTCATGTTATACATCAGTATCACAGACTACTGACACTCTGGTCATGTTATACATCAGTATCACAGACTACTGACACTCTGGTCATGTTATACATCAGTATCACAGACTACTGACACTCTGGTCATGTTATACATCAGTATCACAGACTACTGACACTCTGGTCATGTTACACATCAGTATCACAGACTACTGACACTCTGGTTATGTTATACATCAGTATCACAGACTACTGACACTGGTCATGTTATACATCAGTATCACAGACTACTGACACTCTGGTCATGTTATACATCAGTATCACAGACTACTGACACTCTGGTCATGTTATACATCAGTATCACAGACTACTGACACTCTGGTTATGTTATACATCAATATCACAGACTACTGACACTCTGGTCATGTTATACATCAGTATCACAGACTACTGACACTCTGGTCTTGTTATACATCAGTATCACAGACTACTGACACTCTGGTTATGTTATACATCAGTATCACAGACTACTGACACTCTGGTTATGTTATACATCAGTATCACAGACTACTGACACTCTGGTCATGTTATACATCAGTATCACAGACTACTGACACTCTGGTTATGTTATACATCAGTATCACAGACTACTGACACTCTGGTTATGTTATACATCAGTATCACAGACTACTGACACTCTGGTCATGTTATACATCAGTATCACAGACTACTGACACTCTGGTTATGTTATACATCAGTATCACAGACTACTGACACTCTGGTCATGTTACACATCAGTATCACAGACTACTGACACTCTGGTCATGTTATACATCAGTATTCCAGACTACTGACACTCTGGTCATGTTATACATCAGTATCACAGACTACTGACACTCTGGTCATGTTATACATCAGTATCACAGACTACTGACACTCTGGTTATGTTATACATCAGTATCACAGACTACTGACACTCTGGTCATGTTATACATCAGTATCACAGACTACTGACACTCTGGTCATGTTATACATCAGTATTCCAGACTACTGACACTCTGGTTATGTTATACATCAGTATCACAGACTACTGACACTCTGGTCATGTTACACATCAGTATCACAGACTACTGACACTCTGGTTATGTTATACATCAGTATCACAGACTACTGACACTGGTCATGTTATACATCAGTATCACAGACTACTGACACTCTGGTCATGTTATACATCAGTATCACAGACTACTGACACTGGTCATGTTACACATCAGTATCACAGACTACTGACACTCTGGTCATGTTATACATCAGTATCACAGACTACTGACACTCTGGTCATGTTATACATCAGTATCACAGACTACTGACACTCTGGTTATGTTATACATCAGTATCACAGACTACTGACACTCTGGTTATGTTATACATCAATATCACAGACTACTGACACTCTGGTCATGTTATACATCAGTATCACAGACTACTGACACTCTGGTTATGTTATACATCAGTATCACAGACTACTGACACTCTGGTTATGTTATACATCAGTATCACAGACTACTGACACTCTGGTTATGTTATACATCAGTATCACAGACTACTGACACTGGTCATGTTACACATCAGTATCACAGACTACTGACACTCTGGTCATGTTACACATCAGTATCACAGACTACTGACACTCTGGTCATGTTATACATCAGTATCACAGACTACTGACACTCTGGTCATGTTATACATCAGTATCACAGACTACTGACACTCTGGTCATGTTATACATCAGTATCACAGACTACTGACACACTGGTCATGTTATACATCAGTATCACAGACTACTGACACTCTGGTTATGTTATACATCAGTATCACAGACTACTGACACTGGTCATGTTATACATCAGTATCACAGACTACTGACACTCTGGTCATGTTATACATCAGTATCACAGACTACTGACACTCTGGTTATGTTATACATCAGTATCACAGACTACTGACACTCTGGTCATGTTATACATCAGTATCACAGACTACTGACACTCTGGTCATGTTATACATCAGTATCACAGACTACTGACACTCTGGTCATGTTATACATCAGTATCACAGACTACTGACACTCTGGTCATGTTATACATCAGTATCACAGACTACTGACACTCTGGTCATGTTACACATCAGTATCACAGACTACTGACACTCTGGTTATGTTATACATCAGTATCACAGACTACTGACACTGGTCATGTTATACATCAGTATCACAGACTACTGACACTCTGGTCATGTTATACATCAGTATCACAGACTACTGACACTCTGGTCATGTTATACATCAGTATCACAGACTACTGACACTCTGGTTATGTTATACATCAATATCACAGACTACTGACACTCTGGTCATGTTATACATCAGTATCACAGACTACTGACACTCTGGTCTTGTTATACATCAGTATCACAGACTACTGACACTCTGGTTATGTTATACATCAGTATCACAGACTACTGACACTCTGGTTATGTTATACATCAGTATCACAGACTACTGACACTCTGGTCATGTTATACATCAGTATCACAGACTACTGACACTCTGGTTATGTTATACATCAGTATCACAGACTACTGACACTCTGGTTATGTTATACATCAGTATCACAGACTACTGACACTCTGGTCATGTTATACATCAGTATCACAGACTACTGACACTCTGGTTATGTTATACATCAGTATCACAGACTACTGACACTCTGGTCATGTTACACATCAGTATCACAGACTACTGACACTCTGGTCATGTTATACATCAGTATTCCAGACTACTGACACTCTGGTCATGTTATACATCAGTATCACAGACTACTGACACTCTGGTCATGTTATACATCAGTATCACAGACTACTGACACTCTGGTTATGTTATACATCAGTATCACAGACTACTGACACTCTGGTCATGTTATACATCAGTATCACAGACTACTGACACTCTGGTCATGTTATACATCAGTATTCCAGACTACTGACACTCTGGTTATGTTATACATCAGTATCACAGACTACTGACACTCTGGTCATGTTACACATCAGTATCACAGACTACTGACACTCTGGTTATGTTATACATCAGTATCACAGACTACTGACACTGGTCATGTTATACATCAGTATCACAGACTACTGACACTCTGGTCATGTTATACATCAGTATCACAGACTACTGACACTGGTCATGTTACACATCAGTATCACAGACTACTGACACTCTGGTCATGTTATACATCAGTATCACAGACTACTGACACTCTGGTTATGTTATACATCAGTATTCCAGACTACTGACACTCTGGTCATGTTATACATCAGTATCACAGACTACTGACACTCTGGTTATGTTATACATCAGTATCACAGACTACTGACACTCTGGTCATGTTATACATCAGTATCACAGACTACTGACACTCTGGTTATGTTATACATCAGTATCACAGACTACTGACACTCTGGTTATGTTATACATCAATATCACAGACTACTGACACTCTGGTCATGTTATACATCAGTATCACAGACTACTGACACTCTGGTTATGTTATACATCAGTATCACAGACTACTGACACTCTGGTTATGTTATACATCAGTATCACAGACTACTGACACTCTGGTTATGTTATACATCAGTATCACAGACTACTGACACTGGTCATGTTACACATCAGTATCACAGACTACTGACACTCTGGTCATGTTATACATCAGTATCACAGACTACTGACACTCTGGTCATGTTATACATCAGTATCACAGACTACTGACACTCTGGTCATGTTATACATCAGTATCACAGACTACTGACACTCTGGTCATGTTATACATCAGTATCACAGACTACTGACACACTGGTCATGTTATACATCAGTATCACAGACTACTGACACTCTGGTTATGTTATACATCAGTATCACAGACTACTGACACTGGTCATGTTATACATCAGTATCACAGACTACTGACACTCTGGTCATGTTATACATCAGTATCACAGACTACTGACACTCTGGTTATGTTATACATCAGTATCACAGACTACTGACACTCTGGTCATGTTATACATCAGTATCACAGACTACTGACACTCTGGTCATGTTATACATCAGTATCACAGACTACTGACACTCTGGTCATGTTATACATCAGTATCACAGACTACTGACACTCTGGTCATGTTATACATCAGTATCACAGACTACTGACACTCTGGTCATGTTACACATCAGTATCACAGACTACTGACACTCTGGTTATGTTACACATCAGTATCACAGACTACTGACACTGGTCATGTTATACATCAGTATCACAGACTACTGACACTCTGGTCATGTTATACATCAGTATCACAGACTACTGACACTCTGGTCATGTTATACATCAGTATCACAGACTACTGACACTCTGGTTATGTTATACATCAATATCACAGACTACTGACACTCTGGTCATGTTATACATCAGTATCACAGACTACTGACACTCTGGTCATGTTATACATCAGTATTCCAGACTACTGACACTCTGGTCATGTTATACATCAGTATCACAGACTACTGACACTCTGGTCATGTTATACATCAGTATCACAGACTACTGACACTCTGGTTATGTTATACATCAGTATCACAGACTACTGACACTCTGGTCATGTTATACATCAGTATCACAGACTACTGACACTCTGGTTATGTTATACATCAGTATCACAGACTACTGACACTCTGGTCATGTTATACATCAGTATTCCAGACTACTGACACTCTGGTTATGTTATACATCAGTATCACAGACTACTGACACTCTGGTCATGTTATACATCAGTATCACAGACTACTGACACTCTGGTCATGTTACACATCAATATCACAGACTACTGACACTCTGGTTATGTTATACATCAATATCACAGACTACTGACACTCTGGTCATGTTATACATCAGTATCACAGACTACTGACACTGGTCATGTTATACATCAGTATCACAGACTACTGACACTCTGGTCATGTTATACATCAGTATCACAGACTACTGACACTCTGGTTATGTTATACATCAGTATCACAGACTACTGACACTCTGGTCATGTTATACATCAGTATCACAGACTACTGACACTCTGGTCATGTTATACATCAGTATCACAGACTACTGACACTCTGGTCATGTTATACATCAGTATTCCAGACTACTGACACTCTGGTCATGTTATACATCAGTATTCCAGACTACTGACACTCTGGTCATGTTATACATCAGTATCACAGACTACTGACACTCTGGTCATGTTATACATCAGTATCACAGACTACTGACACTCTGGTCATGTTATACATCAGTATTCCAGACTACTGACACTCTGGTTATGTTATACATCAGTATCACAGACTACTGACACTGGTCATGTTATACATCAGTATCACAGACTACTGACACTCTGGTTATGTTATACATCAGTATCACAGACTACTGACACTCTGGTCATGTTATACATCAGTATCACAGACTACTGACACTCTGGTCATGTTATACATCAGTATTCCAGACTACTGACACTCTGGTCATGTTATACATCAGTATCACAGACTACTGACACTCTGGTTATGTTATACATCAGTATCACAGACTACTGACACTCTGGTTATGTTATACATCAGTATCACAGACTACTGACACTGGTCATGTTACACATCAGTATCACAGACTACTGACACTCTGGTCATGTTATACATCAGTATCACAGACTACTGACACTCTGGTCATGTTATACATCAGTATTCCAGACTACTGACACTCTGGTTATGTTATACATCAGTATCACAGACTACTGACACTCTGGTCATGTTATACATCAGTATTCCAGACTACTGACACTCTGGTTATGTTATACATCAGTATCACAGACTACTGACACTCTGGTTATGTTATACATCAGTATCACAGACTACTGACACTCTGGTTATGTTATACATCAGTATCACAGACTACTGACACTCTGGTCATGTTATACATCAGTATCACAGACTACTGACACTCTGGTCATGTTATACATCAGTATCACAGACTACTGACACTCTGGTTATGTTATACATCAGTATCACAGACTACTGACACTCTGGTTATGTTATACATCAGTATTCCAGACTACTGACACTCTGGTTATGTTATACATCAGTATCACAGACTACTGACACTCTGGTCATGTTATACATCAGTATCACAGACTACTGACACTCTGGTCATGTTATACATCAGTATCACAGACTACTGACACTCTGGTCATGTTATACATCAGTATCACAGACTACTGACACTCTGGTCATGTTATACATCAGTATCACAGACTACTGACACTCTGGTTATGTTATACATCAGTATCACAGACTACTGACACTCTGGTCATGTTATACATCAGTATCACAGACTACTGACACTCTGGTCATGTTATACATCAGTATCACAGACTACTGACACTCTGGTCATGTTATACATCAGTATCACAGACTACTGACACTGGTCATGTTATACATCAGTATCACAGACTACTGACACTCTGGTCATGTTATACATCAGTATCACAGACTACTGACACTCTGGTTATGTTATACATCAGTATCACAGACTACTGACACACTGGTCATGTTATACATCAGTATCACAGACTACTGACACTCTGGTCATGTTATACATCAGTATCACAGACTACTGACACTGGTCATGTTATACATCAGTATCACAGACTACTGACACTCTGGTCATGTTATACATCAGTATCACAGACTACTGACACTCTGGTCATGTTATACATCAGTATCACAGACTACTGACACTCTGGTCATGTTATACATCAGTATCACAGACTACTGACACTCTGGTTATGTTATACATCAGTATCACAGACTACTGACACTGGTCATGTTATACATCAGTATCACAGACTACTGACACTCTGGTCATGTTATACATCAGTATTCCAGACTACTGACACTGGTCATGTTATACATCAGTATCACAGACTACTGACACTCTGGTCATGTTATACATCAGTATCACAGACTACTGACACTGGTCATGTTATACATCAGTATCACAGACTACTGACACTCTGGTCATGTTATACATCAGTATCACAGACTACTGACACTCTGGTCATGTTATACATCAGTATTCCAGACTACTGACACTCTGGTCATGTTATACATCAGTATCACAGACTACTGACACTCTGGTTATGTTATACATCAGTATCACAGACTACTGACACTCTGGTCATGTTATACATCAGTATTCCAGACTACTGACACTCTGGTTATGTTATACATCAGTATCACAGACTACTGACACTCTGGTCATGTTATACATCAGTATCACAGACTACTGACACTCTGGTTATGTTATACATCAGTATCACAGACTACTGACACTCTGGTCATGTTATACATCAGTATCACAGACTACTGACACTCTGGTCATGTTATACATCAGTATTCCAGACTACTGACACTCTGGTCATGTTATACATCAGTATCACAGACTACTGACACTCTGGTCATGTTATACATCAGTATCACAGACTACTGACACTCTGGTTATGTTATACATCAGTATCACAGACTACTGACACTCTGGTCATGTTATACATCAGTATCACAGACTACTGACACTCTGGTCATGTTATACATCAGTATCACAGACTACTGACACTGGTCATGTTATACATCAGTATCACAGACTACTGACACTCTGGTTATGTTATACATCAGTATCACAGACTACTGACACTGGTCATGTTATACATCAGTATCACAGACTACTGACACTCTGGTTATGTTATACATCAGTATCACAGACTACTGACACTCTGGTTATGTTATACATCAGTATCACAGACTACTGACACTCTGGTCATGTTATACATCAGTATCACAGACTACTGACACTGGTCATGTTATACATCAGTATCACAGACTACTGACACTCTGGTCATGTTATACATCAGTATCACAGACTACTGACACTCTGGTCATGTTATACATCAGTATCACAGACTACTGACACTCTGGTCATGTTATACATCAGTATCACAGACTACTGACACTCTGGTTATGTTATACATCAGTATCACAGACTACTGACACTCTGGTTATGTTATACATCAGTATCACAGACTACTGACACTCTGGTCATGTTATACATCAGTATTCCAGACTACTGACACTCTGGTTATGTTATACATCAGTATCACAGACTACTGACACTCTGGTTATGTTACACATCAGTATCACAGACTACTGACACTCTGGTCATGTTATACATCAGTATCACAGACTACTGACACTCTGGTCATGTTATACATCAGTATCACAGACTACTGACACTCTGGTCATGTTATACATCCATATCACAGACTACTGACACTCTGGTTATGTTATACATCAGTATCACAGACTACTGACACTCTGGTTATGTTACACATCAGTATCACAGACTACTGACACTCTGGTCATCTTATACATCAGTATCCCAGACTACAGACACTCTGGTCATGTTATACATCCGTATCACCAGTATCCCAGGCCAGTGCGGCTGATCAACCCTCCAGGCTCTCCTCCAGAGGGGTCCATGGGAACTGAGGAGCTCCTTTGTAAACAGACACTTCCTCTGCTGCAGTTCCCACGCTGGTGGACGTAACATTCCACACACACAGGCTACAGTATATTAGTACATACAGGACAGAACCCTGCCATGGCTTGTTTTAATCAGACCCCCCCCCCCTTGCCCTCAGAACAGCCTCAATGTATCTGGGTAAAGACTCTACAAGGTGTCGAAAGCATTCCACAGGGCTGCTGGCCCATGTTGACTCCAATGCTTCCCACAGTTGTGTCAAGTTGGCTGGATGTCCTTTGGGTGGTGAACTATTTTTGAAACGCGGGAAACTGTTGAGTGTGAAAAACCCAGCAGCGTTGCAGTTCTTGCCACAAACCGGTGCGCCTGGCACCTACTACCATACCCCGTTCAAAGGCACTTAAATCTTTTGTCTTGCCCATTTACCCTCTTGCCCATTTACCCTCTGGCACACATACACAATCCATGTCTCAAGGCTTAAAAATCCTTCTTTAACCTGTCTCCTCCCCTTCATCTACACTGGTTGAAGTAGATTTAAAAAGGTATCATAACTTTCACCTGGTTAGTCTATGTCATGGAAAGAGCAGCCGTTCATTATGTTGTGTACACTCAGTGTATGTGTACAAAGAAATATATTTTACACATCAAAGGGAAACTGTAGAGACATTATGACTGAGAAATGCTTGCTCAGTGTTGCTGCGTGTAGGAGGATAGGGGGGTTTGGCTGTTTCCACTCAAGTCAATGTGAACTTTTTTTAAATGCTGACTTCTAATTCAACAGAAAGGGTTGTGATCTGATTACTGTTGTTGCACTATTCACCTTACACCAGAAATGATTCTAGAAGGGAAGACAACTCATAAAAACATACCTGGCATTCTACCACTAGCAGATATAAGGTGGACATTTTGAGTGCATGATTGTAGTCCCTAACCAATACCCATGCCAATAAGACAAAGATATCCAGAATGTCACTCTACACAGTCATCTCACCACAGAATCTAACTGTTGACTCATATCCCTGTTGTTTCTGGTCTCTTAAGATATGTGCATGGTGAATCCTGTGTTTCAATAGATATTGCTCTGTCATGGATTAGTTTAAACTATATGTAAAGTCACATACAGATATGTGATCTTCATTTGACCAGTTTCTCACAGACAGAAAAATACACCTGCAGCAACAGGAAAATGTGAAATACAGTGTGGATTATAATTCATGGACATTTGTGTATGTGCAAATCAAGTCTGAAAATGTAAAGTGGAAACTGTAGAAGCCTTTTTCAACCTTGAATACACTATAAGTTTGCATTTCCTGATGTGCAGGAATATACACTGCTCCAAAAAATAAAGGGAACACTAAAATAACACATCCTAGATCTGAATGAATGAAATATTCTTATTAAATACTAATTTCTTTACATAGTTGAATGTGCTGACATCAAAATCACACAAAAATTGGGGAACGGGCGGGCCAGTCCATAGCATCAATGCCTTCCTCTTACAGGAACTGCTGACACACCCCAGACACATGAGGTCTAGCATTGTCTTGCATTAGGAGGAACCCAGGGCCAACCGCACCAGCATATGGTCTCACAAGGGGTCTGAGGATCTCATCTCGGTACCTAATGGCAGTCAGGCTACCTCTGGCGAGCACATGGAGGGCTGTGCGGCCCCCCAAAGAAATGCCACCACACACCATGACTGACCCACCGCCAAACCGGTCATGCTGGAGGATGTTGCAGGCAGCAGAACGTTCTCCACGGCGTCTCCAGACTGTCACGTCTGTCACATGTGCCCAGTGTGAACCTGCTTTCATCTGTGAAGAGCACAAGGCGCCAGTGGCGAATTTGCCAATCATGGTGTTCTCTGGCAAATGCCAAACGTCCTGCACGGTGTTGGGCTGTAAGCACAACCCCCACCTGTGGACTTCGGGCCCTCATACCACCCTCATGGAGTCTGTTTCTGACCGTTTGAGCAGACACATGCACATTTGTGGCCTGCTGGAGGTCATTTTGCAGGGCTCTGGCAGTGCTCCTCCTGCTCCTCCATGCACAAAGGCGGAGGTAGTGGTCCTGCTGCTGTGTGGTTGCCCTCCTACGGCCTCCTCTATGTCTCCTGATGTACTGGCCTGTCTCCTGGTAGCGCCTCCATGCTCTGGACACTACGATTACAGACACAGCAAACCTTCTTGCCACAGCTCGCATTGATGTGCCATCCTGGATGAGCTGCACTACCTGAGCCACTTGTGTGGGTTGTAGACTCCGTCTCATTCTACCACTAGAGTGAAAGCACCGCCAGCATTCAAAAGTGACCAAAACATCAGCCAGGAAGCATAGGAACTGAGAAGTGGTCTTAGGTCACCACCTGCAGAACCACTCCTTTATTGGGGGTGCCTTGCTAATTGCCTATAATTTCCACCTGTTGTCTATTGCATTTGCACAACAGCATGTGAAATTTATTGTCAATCAGTGGTGCTTCCTAAGTGGACAGTTTGATTTCACAGAAGTGTGATTGACTTGGAGTTACATTGTGTTGTTTATGTTCCCTTTATTTTTTTGAGCAGTGTATATAGACTGTACCAGTCAAACGTTTGGTCACAGCTACTCACTCAAGGGGTTTTCTTTATTTTTTTTACTATTTTCTACATTGTAGAACAATAGGGAAGACATAAAACTATGAAATAACACATATGGAATAATGTAGTAACCAAAAAAGTGTTTACTTCTTAAGGCTGCAGGGGCAGTATTGAGTAGCTTGAATGAAAAGGTGCCCATTGTAAACGGCCAGCTCCTCAGTCTCAGTTGCTAATATACGCATATTATTATTAGTATTGGATGGAAAACACTCTCAAGTTTTCAAAACTGACAAAATATTGTCTGTGAGTATAACAGAACTGATATTGCAGGCGAAAAACTGAGGAATATCAAACCAGGAAGTGGCTTCTATTTTGAAAACTCCATGTTCCATAGCCTCCCTTTGCTCCATTTAAAGAGATATCAACCAGATTCCTTTTCCTATCGCTTCCTCGAGGTGTCAACAGTCTTCAGACATGGTTTCAGGCTTTTATTTTGAAAAATGAGCCAGAACGATAACATCGCGTCAAGTGTTCGCATGAGTTTTGCTCGCGCAACAGAGTTTGGGCAAACATTGCCGTTCCCTCTCCTACTGAACAAGACCGTTGCGGTTGATATATTATCGATTATATATTTTAAAAACAACCTGAAGATTGATTATGAAAAACATTTGACATGTTTCTGTGGACACGGAAACTATTTGGAATATGTCTGCGTTGTCGTGACCGCTCTTTCCTGTGGATTTCTGAACATAACGCGCCAAACAAACGGAGGTATTTTGGATATAAAAATTATCTTTATGGAACAAAAGGAACATTTATTGTGTAACTGGGAGTCTCGTGAGTGAAAACATCCGAAGATCATCAAAGGTAAACGATTAATTTGATTGCTTTTCTGATTTTCGTGACCGAGCTACTTGATGCTAAGTGTACTTAATGTTTTATCGAGGGATCGATAAACTTACACAAATGCTTGGATTGCTTTCGCTGTAAAGCACAATTTCAAAATCTGACACGACAGGTGGATTAACAATATTGTTTTCCTATATTGCACTTGTGATTTCATGAATATAAATATTTTTAGTAATATTTATTTAATGTAGGACTATGCTATTCAGCGGTTGTTGATGACAATTATCCCGTTAACGGGATTGCAGCCATAACAAGTTAAACAAATCAAAATATATTTTAGATTTTTCTGCCTTGATGACAGCTTTGCATACTCTTGGCATTCTCTCAACCAGCTTCACCTGGAATGCTTTTCCAACAGTCTTGAAGGAGTTCCCACATATGCTGAGCACTTGTTGGCTGCTTTTCCTTCACTCTGCGGTTCAACTCATCCCAAACCAGGTCTGGTGATTGTGGAGGCCAGGTCATCTGAAGCAGCAATTCATCACTCTCCTTCTTGGTCAAATAGCTCTTACACAGCCTGGAGGTGTGTTGGGTCATTGTCCTGTTGAAAAACAAATGGTAGTCCCACTAAGCGCAAACCAGATGGGATGGCGTATCGCTGCAGAATGCTGTGGTTGCCATGCTGGTTAAGTGTGCCTTGAATTCTAAATAAATCACAGATAGTGTCACCAGCAAAGCTCCCCCACACCATCACACCTCCTCCTCAATGGAGGTGGGAACCACACATGTGGAGATCATCTTTCACCTACTCTGTGTCTCACAAAGACACGGTGGTTGGAACCAAAAATCTCAAATTTGGACACATCAGACCAAAGGACAGATTTCCACCGGTCTAATGCCCATTGCTGGTGTTTCTTGGCCCAAGCAAGTCTCGTCTTCTTCTTATTGCTGACCTTTAGTAGTGGTTTCTTTGCAGCAATTCAACCATGAAGGCCTGATTCACAGTCTCCTCTGAACAGATGATGTTGACGTGTCTGTTACTTGAACTCTGTGAAGCATTTATTTGGGCTGCAATTTCTGAGGCTTGTAACTCTAATGAACTTATCCTCTGCAGCAGAGGTAACTCTGGGTCTTCCTTTCCTGTGGTGGTCCTCATGAGAGCAAGTTTCATCATAGCTCTTTATGGGTTTTGCGACTGCACTTGAAGAAACTTTCAAAGTTCTTGAAATGTTCCGGATTGACTGACCTTAATGTCTTAAAGTAATGATGGACTGTAATTTCTCTTTGTTTATTTGAGCTGTTCTTGCTATAAAGTGGACTTGGTATTTTACCAAATAGGGCTAGCTTCTGTATACCACCCCTACCTTGTCACAACACAACTGATTGGCTCAAACACATTAATTAGAGAAATTCCACAAATGTACTTTTAACAAGGCACACCTGTTAATTTAAATGCATTCCAGGTGACTACCTCATGAAATTGATTGAGAGGATGCCAAGCGTGTGCAAAGCAGTCATCAAGGCTAAGGGTGGCTACTTTGAAGAATCTAAAATCTAACATTTATTTTCTTTTTTTTAAACACTATTTTGGTTACCACATTATTCCATATGTGTTATTTCATAGTTGTTATGTCTTCACTATTATTCTACAATAGAGAAAATTGTAAAAATAAAGAAAAACCCTTGAATAAGTAGGTGTGTCCAAACTTTTGACTGGTACCGTATATTTTTTTTTTAACTGTCAAATTACGCAAGCATGCTATTTGTAAGAGGCTCCTTTTGACGAATTAAAAACACATTTTTTTGTGGCTTGAGAAGGAGCTATTTCTGTACTTCTGTAAATGTGCTTGTCGTCTGGTACACAGGAAGGGCCTTTTGCAACTGAGATGAGTCAATCCTAGATGAGTCGGTCATGTTGCTACGGAAGCAGATATATTTCCAGATATACTCTGTCACACACCCACACAGCCAATGAGCCATTCCATCACGGGAAACCGAAAACGCTGGAATTACAGGAAGACTTTGATGTGAGAGTGGCAACTTTGAATGAATGGTCCTCGGATCTGCATTTTATATGTCTCTACATAAAATGTAGAGACATCAAATGCAGAGCCGAGGACCGTTCTACAGCCCTGCAGGAGTTGTGGGTTAAGTTGTGAGTCAGGAAAGGAACTGAGTCAAGATTAGTACTATTCTAGTCTAAACAGTTGGTTCTCAGCCAGGTCCCAGACTGATTCTTCATTGTGTGCTTAATTACTCAATTTCTGACATGTGGGGGCGAGTCTGCATGCATTACATTTTCCCTCCAACCCTAACTTCACAGTCCAGACATAAAAAACACTACTGTACTATTTGGGTGATGCAGTGTGTCTGACCACTAACGATGAGAGTTGTTCATAACAGGGAGCTAGTGTTATCCTAGCACATAACCCCCCCTCCCCCCATGGTCATTGTGCCAGCCTTATGGTCGACATCCCTCCCTGAGCTAGAATAATTTGAGGGTCTCCTCCACTATACCTCTCAGAGATTTTTTTATCTCAAGAATATAGTTTCCCCAAAGGCAGTTTTTCATTTTAACATGAAGAGGTTAAAGTTAGTCATTATTTTATGAGTAGAACGGAATGGTCGGGAGGAAAAGCTTAGTTCCCAAAAGTTCCAACTGGTCAAAATCATTCGTTTTTGAGACGGGGTGTCACCAAAGCTGTGTCGTATTCATTAAGTATATTGTAGCTAATTTTCAGATGCATTCTTTTTGCATTAAAAAATCAGATAATTATGACAATAACCGTGGTCAATTGTATGACAATTAATTGATACCCAAAATTCCATAATGGTTACAGCCCTAGTCGACCATGTGTCTACATTAGTCTCCCCTAACACATTTTACATCACTGTAGTCTGTAGCTTAAAGTAAAACTACACACCTGCCAACAGCATTACTGGCCAATAAGAATTGTATGTCTAATATGTGTTAGGTTGATCCGTTTCACACAGAAAGAGAGAACTGAAATCCCTCAGGTGCATACTGAATACACACACACACACTCCTTGTCAGGACAATTAGACCAGCGTAGGCCAACAGCTGTGTCTCTGTCCTCATTATAATAATCGACAGTGTGAAACACTTTCTCACTGCTCATCTCTTCCTTCCCCACTGCTGAGAAAATGCCTGTCAATACTTCTACCTGACACAAAACAACCAGTCAACATCCTCTAATCCCAGAGGGGACAGAGAGAATAGAGCAGCTCACTAGCCCTACCCATGTCTGTCCGGCAGGGAGGCAGGAAGCATTCAGACAGACAAGGATGTTGGGTGTGTCTTCATGGCACACTTCCCATGTTCTCCTGAATGAGAGCCAGCCAAAATCTGAGGATGACCTTTGACCTGAACCAAAGAACCCCTTCTGAACATACTGTAGTGTTTTTACCATGTTGATACTGGTATACCAGTTACTAGATTTGCAACACAATGTCACGGGGCTCAGTACAATAAAATGTTATCAAGGTAGTTACATTTTCATCTAGACTTGTATCGACAGTTTTGAGAAAGGACTAAAGTATCAATTTACCTTTTAGTTAGTAACCGAGAAAAGGTTTGTGTTAGTGGGAACAACAACGTGCACTATTGGAAAACCTCCTCTATGGTTTTTGTGAAAACAGTGCCACCTTGAGACAGAGACATAACCCTACAAAATTGTGGAAAGGCTAAAGCTAACGTCTCTCAAAATGTTCACTAGATGGCACTAAAACCTAATGTAGCCGATGGCGCATCACCAGGTGGATATGAGCTCTTCACAGCTTTATAGAGCTGAATACATTTTCATTCAAATAGATTTCAGTACGTTCCCGAAGTATGATTTAAAGGATTTCAATCTGCTATCACTTCATCAACTTTTATGAATATCTATTGGACAATCCTTTTTTATTGCTCTTCTCCATAACTGTAGACAAATTAAACTCAGTGCACTCAACATTAGCTTTATTCAAGTTGTGAATATTACAATCTCTATTGCACCACCAGTCTTAATACCAGTTTGGAGCACAATATTAAAACCGAGCGAGTTCAGACTCCAACTGCCATTTCAACACTACACATGTTGTTTTAATGAATGCAAGTGTCAAGGCCACCACTTCCTCTTCTCTTCTGCCGTACAATGTCAGGTGCTTACTGGAAACCAGTCCCTCTGACTAAAAACAGACTGGGATACCATTGTAAACTGACTTACCATTACAAAACTAGGTTTTAGTTGCAAGCCTTCACTGTTAACCATATACACTGAATGCACAAAACATTAGGAACGCCTTCCTAATATTGAGTTGAACCCCTTTTGCCCTCCGAACAGCCTCAATTCGCCAGGGCATGGACTCTACAAGGTGTCGAAAGCGTTTCGAAAACGTTCCACAGGATGCTGGCCCATGTTGACTCCAATGCTTCCCACAGTTGTGTCAAATTGGCTGGATGTCCTTTGGGTGGTGGACCATTCTTGATACAACCGGTGAGCCTGGTACCTACTACCATACCTCGTTCAATGCAGTGACCAGAGCTCCACAAGTACAGAAAGATAGACAGTCTTCTGGACCATGACCTCTATCCTGTGAAATTACTGTTCTATTCACAGTTTATCAGATGAATGTAGCGAGCTAACTGAGCCAGACTTAAACCACATGAATGGATATGAGAGAGAGAGGGAAGTCCCAGAGTACTAATTCTGAGACAGAAAATAGGTTCATTCAGGCTAGGGAAAATACAGAGTTTTGAGTTGTAAAGTAAATGTAACACTGAAGTGCTTAAGCCTCCTGGAAATGTTTTAACTAGCGGCAACCTGTCATCTCCTGTCTAATCTGAGCAGAGGTGAATGGGATAGAGGGGGTTTGCATTCACCTCTTCCAGTCGTTTTATATCTGTGATGAACCATATCTGTCCATCTACAGTAAACTTTGGATATAGGATACAGTGACAATGAACCATACCTGTCAGTCTACAGTAAACTTTGGATATAGGATACAGTGGCAATGAACCATACCTGTCAGTCTACAGTAAACTTTGGATATAGGATACAGTGGCAATGAACCATACCTGTCAGTCTACAGTAAACTTTGGATATAGGATACAGTGGCAATGAACCATACCTGTCAGTCTACAGTGAACTTTGGATATAGGATACAGTGGCAATGAACCATACCTGTCCATCTACAGTAAACTTTGGATATAGGATACAGTGGCAATGAACCATACCTGTCCATCTACAGTAAACTTTGGATATAGGATACAGTGGCAATGAACCATACCTGTCAGTCTACAGTAAACTTGGGATGTAGTAGGGTAGTAAAACATGTGCTGCATTCTAGTTAGCTCACGCCCCCTATCTTCTTGTCACTCCGCAATGAAAGTATGTGACTCGGCACTGTAGTCTCACCACAAACCTTGGCCCCATATGAATGTAGTTAAAGAGCACGCATTATGTTCATATTTGGATGGAAGTTTGAAATGTGCGTTACGTGCGCAATAAGGCAGTTCTCCAAATGGCGTTGTAAGATTTCCAACGGTTCAAAGACTACAAGATTTTGAAGTCTCACACTTAAGTTTTTTTTTTATACAAAAAGGAACAGGAAGCAAGCCTTCTATCTCACGCTGACACCGCATACTTCCCTTTATCTTTGTAAACCGTGCTTTACGCATGAGCGCTTCGTAGTCTCCATTTTTTTTTTTTATGTATCAGCCAGCTTCAAACTTGCTTCACTTCCCGAAATGTCAATTTCAGAGGGAAGTTATCGTTAAAATGTATCCATAAATACATGTACATAATTAGTCTTTTTGCACCCATTTAATTGCACCCTAATAGGCCCTTGTTATGTACTTATATTTCCATTAAAGTATTACTGTATGGCTTCCTCAAACTCTAATATGTCAAATATTCGTTATATCTTTATTTATTTGTTTATGTCAAGTCACTAACTAAAACAAATCAAATAGGTTATTTCGTATGTAATCACTACTTACCCATTATTATAAGTAGTGCAGGAGATTTCTGGTTTGCGCTAGCACAGGAACAAGTTGGTTGACTTATTAATTGTTGACCAAAAGTTATTTCGACGTTGGCAAAAGTCCTAAAACGGACCAAGCAGTGTCCCTAACGTATCTCAGTCCTGCCTCATGTACAAGAACACTAGGCGTTTGCAGTTCTGCAGTCATTCATAGCTTTGGAGTTGAACTGTGACACTTTCTTTCGCAGTTGGTCACACCCACCTCACTCCACGAACTAACAACTTTTGACATTCAAATATTAATTGACAAAATGTAAATTACAAATATGTCTGTTGGTACACAGATGTAAGGTTATATACATATGTATGCAACTTTAATCAATACATATTTATTTAAAAACAGGAAATTGTTTCTCTTTCTGCATACATTGTTTTAATGAAACTTTCAAAAAACAAACACATTAAGGATGAAGAAGCATTTTTCATTTGTTTGTTTTGTCTTATTTCAATGTACATACTGGTCTTGTTTCAATGTTGATTTAGGACATGGGAACCTCCAGGACCAGAGGGTGTGTACCAGTATGACATTCATAGAATGCTTTATTGCGGAAGCAGCCCACTCCCTGGAGCGCTCGCTCCCTCCCACAAGCTTATTAAAGGCATCGGCTTTGAAGGTCATAAACGGATGAATACTTCTACACCCACTCTCTATACAGTTCCGGTTGACCATTGATCTGTAAAATATCATGAATGTGAAGTTGTGGATTCTGTACACATTTCCTGGATGTCCATAGAAGGACAAACCAAATGGCAGTGTCATGCTTCCTACAGAAAAAAATAGTTATTTCTGCCACTTTGTGCCAGCTTGGGAACTGGTTGCTACCTCCCCAGAGAACTTGCAGTTATTCACTTCACTTGGCTGTTGACAGCAGATACACCATGTTCCAAAACACTATTCAATTATATTGTATAGAAAACGACCAGAGAATTAGTTAGTTAGCCACATTAGAATTGCACCACTCCACCTTTCTAAGTTAACTTTGACAGTTCTCCCTCCTCGCAAAATCAAATACTTTCCTGTGTGTGCGTGTCTGTCTAATGTCGCTCAACCACATGACAGCATTCCAGTGAATGTGGTATGTTTGCAATCCATCTGCCACATCTGTGTGTACCTTTCATGTCAGTTGGTCCTAAAGATGCCACAAAAAAGCTGTTCACTTAAATAGTTATTTTAGGGCCTGACAGTATACCATTGGGGACACAGATAAAGGCCTGTGTAACCATTCATGGTCAAGTGGAGGACACAGAGCTATTTGGATATACAAGGCCAATAGAACTCAACGGAGCTTGGTATGGGGTGAGGTGGGTGTGGTATCTGTTGCAGGATGTTTTCCATTTTGCTGTGGAATGTTCCCAGAGGTGTTAGATCACAGCTCAGGCCGATGCATTCCGTTGCGCCACAGCCCACGCAGTACCTCCCAACACATACCGCAGAAACATAATTAATATGTGAGAGAGCAGAACATCTTTTCTGAGATAACGATAACTGAGATGGCAGCCTAGACTGCATGCTGTGTTGAAACGGCTCGTCGTTTAAAAATACAAAATGGCAACACCACAACACCGAAAGTTAGCCAAAACAACATGTAGATGGAAGTGGGTACTAGTGATAATGTGCAATGCCGAAAGTTATTGTTCATCCACATCCACTATGTTAGCTAATAGTTACCTTTAAATTCTAGGTCACTTACACAAGTCTCAAATCACTTTTTATTTACTGCATTATTTATATGGAATACAGGTACGGTATAAACATTTGACATACAATCTGTATCAAGAAAGCTTTTACAATGATATTTAATATAATATCAGGTCCATTTCTTGTGAGCTGCAACAAGCAGTGCAGGCAGAGGGACCCTTCTGGGTCAAGACCAAGGTAAAGTAAGAGACCATGGTTAGAGGTCAAAGGTCAGGTAATTTCAACAGGCCTATTGTCCAGTCCTGAAGCTTGCAGTCCCCATGAGGAGAGGGCCCAGGCGCAGCAAGGCTTGTACAGGGATGCACAGCTGACAACTTCAACAGGAGCTCAGGGAACGATGTACTTCCTGTGGAAATGAAAGATGAGCAGAGGAACGACACGAGAGAGACCAGCAGAGTTAAGAGATGAATGCGACCAAGTCAGTCATAACATTCACACGAGACATGAAGCCAGTCAGCAATAAGACAGACCACCAACAAAGCGACAGATGTTAGGATCAAACTAAAAGTACATCTAACCACAATATTTAGTTAACAGTTGTTTAACTTCCAGGTGTGTGGCAGACATCTTCCTGAGGCAGGGTATAGTGTTAGACCAGAAAGCAGGCTAGAATGTTGGACAGCATGTCCCCTCAGTAGGGACTGGCCATATGTATGTTCTCAACACATGGCTGTTATCTGTGGAGTGTGGGGGGAGGTGGGGTTCACACACACGTCAGATCCAACGAGGTTAGCTGCATTCATGGATGGACCTATGAGTATTCTTCATGTAACAGCATCACATAATCAGTTTGCTAACGATTGTTGCCAAGCCATTCATAACGTTCCATGTTTCCCATGTCATTACAGTTCACACCCAAAGACTGGTTCTGACACGTCCAGTCCCACTGATGGGAAATGTGTGTCACATTACAGGTACACACTGGTACAAACTGTACGGTCAGGCTAATATATTATTGTACAGTTCATTCAAAGGGATCTGTTAACAGTCCATTCTCCAGTAGACGTGCCCCTCCCACTGGGTTGAGACCTCTCACCAGTGAGCCAACAGTCCAGGGTGCCATCGGCTGAGTTCTTCATGACAGGCAGATGAACAGCAGCTCCCTGCCCTGTGCCCCCTGCCTCAGTCTGTGTTGCAGGACCCTGCCCTGTGCCCCCTGCCTCAGTCTGTGTTGCAGGACCCTGCCCTTTGCCCCCTGCCTCAGTCTGTGTTGCAGGACCCTGCCCTTTGCCCCCTGCCTCAGTCTGTGTTGCAGGACCCTTCCATTTGCCCCCTGTCTCAGTCTGTGTTGCAGGACCCTGCCCTGTGTCCTGCCCTGTAACACCTGTGGTAAAAAGCACAGTCAACACACACTAAGAGACGACATTGGAGACATACAACCGAGAGCACATTGAAGTGACATCAGTTTGTATTGGGGAAAAGTCAATCTATGAAAATACAGCTGAATTCTATGAGTGGGAGCATGTACATCAGGGCTCTCCAACCTTGTTCCTGGAGCGATAACGTCCTGTAGGTTCACGCCAACCCTAATCTAGCACACCTGATTCTAAAAATTAACTGGTTGATAAGCTGAAATCAGGTTAGTTAAAACTGGGGTTGGAGCAAAAACCAGGAGGGTATCTCTCCAGGAACAGAGTTGAAGAGTCCTGAGGAACATGCACAGACCACTGTTACTATTGTATTCTTACCTGATCAATAGCAATGTAGGTGGGCAGCATCTCAGGGTTCTCCTGAGTGACAATCTCTGATATTCGATCTGAGTGTCAAGGCCAAAGTGTTGTGTTTTTGGACAAAGACAACAAAATAGAAGCTCCATTCAGTGCAACAACAGTAAATAGAAGCTCCATTCAGTGCAACAACAGTAAATAGAAGCTCCATTCAGTGCAACAACAGTAAATAGAAGCTCCATTCAGTGAGTGCTTATCAATTGAACAATCAGAAACAGAAACTGTGGAATTATAAAATAGGACATTGAGGGGTGTTTCAATAATTGCAATCAAATCATGAGCTAAAGGTTAGAACCAATCTCCTTCAATTTCACAGTGTATTAAAAAATAAATATTCCACATGTCCAATTACATATAGTGATATCTACCTGGTGGAAATGCGATTCAAGTGATTAACAAACGGATTCACAAGGGGAGCAACATAGGCAGTATTTAAGTCTAATTTAAACCCTCAATGTTGGCTCTGTGTTACAACGTTAAGTTGCAGCTGCATCACATAGCATCCACTCTGCTAATCAACGTGTCTCATGCTATCCAAGGCTTTACAGAAGAATTCAGCGAAGGAGACCAAGGCAGCGTCGGAGGGGAAGGTCGAGATGGCCTCTGGCTGTGGGAGAAAAAATAACTGCTACAACAAGGTCTGCTGATCGTGCCTGACGGAGGCACTTGGCGGTTTCCAATGAGTTATTGCATCTAGTGGAACAGGGGACATGTTGACTAAAAGGCTATTGGACCGTAGGCTGGTAGGCTCACAGGGAAATATTCTGTCACACATAGTGTCAAGACATATTGGTTGTTTTGCCGCCCCACAGTGATGTCGCGTGCACTACTCTGTGCTATACTGGGATTATATCAGTATCAATATCTAAATGTCTCATTCATGCTTCTTTCTGACTGGCCAACACGGACGGATGTTCGAGACTCATTATGCTAGCTATGTGTTGATAGTTCATTGATTTCATTTTCAGTGGTTCAAGTTTTGCAACCTTAACATACTAATGAAATAAATGTGTACTGGTATATGCAACATGCCATGTTGACAAAGTTATGCTTGTACTCTAAGTATCATTGAATCTCCTATGCAGCCAATATCCAATATGTAGTACTGAAGTAGTACTGATGAAGTACATGATGAAATGTAACTAGTTAAAAGGTGTCCAGTCAGTCCAGTTTTGTGTAAACAGAGGACCAGGATGTTTGTACCTTGAATGTGCGGACTTCTGAGTTCCTGTTGACGACGACGGGGGATAATAGATTCTTCCAGTCCAGAAGGTCGACCTTATAGGGCCCTAGCTTCAGATACAGAACCCCATCTCTGGACAGAATGGACCTACAACACACATATAGAAGAAATTAGTCAATTTTAGATCACATGTTAGGATGGAAAAAAAGAATAGTGATATTGGAAAAATCTATAGTTACATATCACTATTATTTTGAACGACAGTGAAACTTTGACTTGTAATTTAAAACAAATATTTTTTTATTTATATAATATTTTTGCTAGATAGCGTTAGCTAGCGCTAGTTGGATGTACCTGCCCAAAAATTCTGGTGTTTTTCATCCTATAGCTTGTTTTCCATCTTTTTAAATAGCAAGCCAACATGGTTTCAGCACTTAGATTTTTGCCCGACTGGTCAAAACTTGTTTTCTCATGCTCTCTCATCCCTCTGTAGAATACATATATATATATATATATGGTGAGCAGATTGTTTTGAAACATCAAATCTCAATAACGTTGCAGTATTGAATCGCAATACATATAGAATCGTAAGAATCGCAGTACATATTGTATCGGCACTTAAGTATTGTTGTTGATATCATATTGTGAGGTCCCTAGTAATTCCCAGCCCCACAAAACTATATGTTCTGCCATTAACAACCATTATTACAGAACATCACAAACTCACACCAAAGAGTATGGCCCTGATAAGTTATCACCCACTGAGATTTCATGATATGAATCTGAACATTGGGACAGAAATGTTCAAAAACATACCAGTGGTGGACTTACTCAAGATGTGGAGTTCCTTTACTTCAGGTCTATGGACAGCTTCCAGTATCAATGGTCCTTTTACTTGAATCTGTAACCACATTAAAACAAGTAGGTCTTTCATCTTTGAACATTTAGTTTGAAAACAATGTGAAAAAGATCCTATGATTTTCTTGAAATAGCGGAGTTTGATCATCCTAACTGACCCTTCTTTGTACTGTATTGTAAAGAGGAAGGGAGAAAAACGTATCAATTGCATATATGGACACATTGCATTACTCACTTTCTAACAGAAACCTCAATTTTAACATGGACCATCCTGCTTAGCAGAATGACTTTGCAGCATGATTACATTTCATTTGACCTTATTGAGGATCTGCAGCTCATGCAACATGGTGGGGGGCATCAGTTCAGCTGTAATCTCCTCATAACAGAGTCCCCTATGCTCTGAAGACATTGAAGAAATGAACACACAAACACAGTCATTACACACTAAATATACAAAAGTATGTGGACTCCCCTATTTCAGCCACACCCGTCGAGCACACAGCCATGCAAAGTCCATAGGCAAACAATGGCAGTTGAATGGCCTTACTAAAGAGCTCAGTGACTTTAAACATGCCACCTTTCCAACATGTCAGTTTGTCAAACTTCTGCCCTGGGGCCTCCCGAGTGGCTCAGTGGCCTAAGGCACTGCATCGCAGTGCTAGAGGCGTCACTACAGATCCGGGTTCGATCCCTGACTGTCACAGCCGGCCGTGTCCGGGAGACCCATGAGGCGGCGCACAATTGGCACAGCGTCTTCCGAGTTAGGAGAGGGTTTGGCCAGCCGGGATGTCCTTGTCCCATCGCGCCTTAGCGACTCCTGTGGCAGGCCGGGCACATGCACGCTGACACCAGTTGGAAGGTGTTTCCTCCGACATATTGGTGCGGCTGGCTTCCGGGTTGGGCGAGTTTGTCGTGTTTCACAGTCATGTTTCAGAGGAAGCATGACTCTCGACCTTTGCGTCTCCCGAGTCCGTACGGGAGTTGCAACGATGGGACAAGACTGACTACCAATTGGATATCACAGAATTGGGGTAAATAAATACATTTTAAAAATGCTGGCCTGGTCAACTGTAAGTGCTGTTACTGTGAAGTGGAAACGTCTACAAGCAACAACAGCTCAGCCGCGAGGTGGTAGGCCACACAAGCTCACAGAACGGGACCGGCGAGTGCTGAAGCGCGTAGCATGTAAAAATAGTTTGTCCTTGGTTGCAACCCTCACTACAGAGTTCTAAACTGCCTCAGCACAATAACTGTTTGTCGGGAGCTTCATGAAATGGGTTTCCAGGGCTAAGCAGCCGCACACAAGCCTAAGATCACCATGCGCAATGCCGAATGTCGGCTGGAGTGGTGTAAAGCTCCCCGCCATTGGACTATGGAGCAGTAGAAACTGCAGCATATCACCCTGCATCCCATATCACCCTGCATTAGCTTCTGAAGCTAAGCAGGGTTGGTCCTGTTTGGTCCCTGGACGGGAGACCAGATGCTGCTGGAAGTGGTGTTGGAGGACCAGTAGGAGGCACCCTTTCCTCTGGTCTAAAAAAAATTGCCCCAGGGCAGTGATTGGGGACATTGCCCTGTGTAGGGTGCCGTCTTTCGGATGGGACGTTAAACGGGTGTCCTGACTCTCTGTGGTCACTAAAGATCCCATGGCACTTATTGTAAGAGTAGGGGTGTTAACCCTGGTGTCCTGGATAAATTCCCATCATGGCCACCTAATCATCCCCAGCTGCCACCAGGAGACCTAGGTTACGTAGGGACTGTTATCTGGAGAACGGAGGTCACACACTTTACCTCAGGGACACCCAAGTAAGGTCCCGGAGGGCCAAAGCGTCGCTGATTTTCACCCTTTCCTAATCAACTGAGTCAGAACCGGCACGAACTGACCAGACAAGTGAAAATTGGCTAATCAATTACAATCAATTGATAAATTAACTACCAGGTAGAAAAGAAAATCAGCAATACTTCAGCCTGTGAGGGCCAGAGTTGAATAGCCCTGGTCTATATGCTGTTCTCTCACTATTCTTAACCACTCATCCCAGACAATTACCATCCCACTCATTATGGTCATTGACTTTTACAACTGTCAGTAGAAACTCTGATGGACTTCTCTCCTCATGTTACACCACCTCCCTCTTGCTATTCTTAGAATCCGCACCCAAGTCATTATGGTGATTGAAAGTCGGATACTTTAGTTTAGAGCTCTGTCTGTCATGCTATTTTAGAGCGCTGGTAAGCTGTACCAAATGTTGGTATTTCCAGAGATTGTACGTCTTACCGGTTAACTGTGCTGTGGACAGGAAACTGGTGGTAGAGCGCACATGGCAAGGTAGCGATGGCCGAGTTGGAGTGTACCTGGGAGAGGACAAGCACAGGATAACAGAGCGCTACGTCAGACTCAGACATAGCAATAAATCAAAGTCACAGTGTTGATGTTAGCACATATCATAATAGAGTTTTTTGTGAATAGGTCCCATGAATAAATTAGGAATTTGGCCTGTGCAAAACAGCTTTGAATTGTTATCTACCTGACGTCCTTTGTGCTCATAAAAGCTCTACTTAAAAGATAAAGGCTTCGGTTAAGTGTGTGCTTAGGCTGGTTCAAACCATTGTGTCGGCTTGGAGAGAGAAATCACTTGTTTAGATTAGTGTGGGTGAGGGGTTGCCTCGCCGCCTCTTAAAACACCAGCTGAAGAGATTAGTTCTCAGCCCACGAGCTGACACTCATCCAGTCTACATGGCAACGGATAAAGTGAACTGGCTGGGTGGGATGTTCTGGTTTTTACTATGTGTATTACAGGCAGAGGTGAAAACAACAGCACTATTTACTACATGAGTCAGCTTGATAACAAGACCCACAAACATACAGAGCAAAAGTCAACTGAACACTGATCTCATCTTGAACTGTAGAGTCACATAATGACTGAGAACAGCTGTTGATTTAGCGCCACTCAAATTCATTTTCAGAAACGTGTTCCTAAACAATATTACTATGTTTCAATCACACCATTCCCTAGACTAGGCTCACTGGTGAACTCTGTAGCTACACAAAATGAGAAGAGAAGTGTTTCACTTCAGGTTTCATGATGAGCCAGACTGACAGGGCCGTATGGTGATTGGTTACTACGCAGAATGAAAGCACTCTCCACAGACCACATCGAGAGAGAGCGAGAGGGCGAGAGAGAGATTGAAATAAAGACGCCATGTGTCTGCTCCCCTCTTCAATCTTTCCTGATGCAGGTGTGTGTTGATGGCAGGAATAGGTTGAGAATACTACAATAAGGCCATTCAAATTGCGACCTTGAAGTTATGTGGGCCTGAAATTGTCCACCCTAAAATAAGGCAAGTCTAAAATCAAAGGGTTTGTACAGTAAATGTTGAGGACGAGACAGATTTAACATCAGTAATGAGTATTGTTACGTACAAAAAGACACCTTAGTCACTGCTTGCATAAGCCTGGGATATTTGAACTGCATTTGTTATGAAGAACACTCACATAACAAGACTACTCTCCCACATCTCATTATACAGTGGCAAGAAAATTATTGTATTTTTCTTGTCTATATTGAACACATAATTTAAACATTCGTATGTGTATGTGGACCCCTAGGCTAATGACTTCTCCAAAAGCTAATCGGAGACAGGAGTCAGCTAACCTGGAGTCCAATCAATGAGAAGAGATTGGAGATGTTGGTTAGAGCTGCCTAGTCCTATAAAAAAACTGAATTTGAGTTTGCTATTCACAAGAAGCTTTGCCTGATGTGAACAGTGCCTCGAACAAAAGAGATCTCGGAATACCTAAGATTAAGAATTGTTGACTTGCATAAAGCTGGAAAGGGTTACAAAAGTATCTCTAAAAGTCTTGATGTTCATCAGTCAAATAAGTAAGACAAATGTCTATAAATGGAGAAAGTTCAGCCCTGTTGCTTCTCTCCCTCAGAGTGGCCGTCCTGCAAAGATGACTGCAAGAGTACCGTGCAGAATGCTCAATGAGTTCAGAAGAATCTTAAGAGTGTCAGCTAAAGACTAACAGAAATCTCTGGAACATGCTAACATCTCTGTTGATGAGTCTACGATACGTAAAACACTAAACAAGAATGGTGTTCATGGGAGGACACCACGGAAGAAGCCACTGTTGTCAAAAAAAAACATTACTGCACGTCTGAAGTTTGCAAAACTGCACCTGGATGTTCCACAGCCTTTCTGGCAAAATATTCTGTGGACAGATGAAACTACAGTTGAGTTGTTTGGAAGGAACACAACACTGTGTGGAGAAAAATAAAAGGCCCAGCACACCAACATCATAACCTCATCCCAACTGTAAAGTATTTTGGAGGGAGTTTCATGGTTTGGGGCTGCTTTGCTGCCTCAGGGACTGGACAGCTTGCCATCATCGACAGAAAAATGAATTCCCAAGTTTATCAAGACATTTTGCAGGAGAATGTAAGGCTATCTGTCCAGCAATTGAAGCTCAACAGAAGTTGGGTGATGCAACAGGACAACGACCCAAAACACAGACGTCAATCAGCAGCAGAATGGCTTCAACAGAAGAAAATACACCTCCTGGAGAGGCCCAGTCAGAGTCCTGACCTCAACTTGATGTAAAATGCTGTGGCATGACCTCGAGAGCGGTTCACACCAAACATCCTAAGAACATTGCTGAACTGAAACAGTTTTCCAAAGATGAATGGTCTAAAATTCCTCCTGACCGTTGTGCAGTTCTGATCCGCAACTACAGAAAATGTTTGATTGAGTTTATTGCTGCCAAAGGAGGGTCAACCAGTTATTAAATCCAAGGGTTCACATATTTTTTCCAACCTACACTGTGAATGTTTGCATGGTGTGTTCAGTAAAGACAAGAAAACATAGAATTGTTTGTGTGTTATTAGTTTAAGCAGACTGTGTTTGTCTATTGTTGTGACTTCGATGAAGATCAGATCAAATCTGATGACCAATTTATGCAGAAAACCAGGTAATTCCAAAGGGTTCGCATACGTTTTCTTGCCACTGTAACGTAGTTCCATTATCTAGGTCTGTAGCAAAACATACAATTTACATCAATACAGATGACATTGTGAAAGGTACAACACCTAGGCAAAAGACAGTACAAGCAATATCTGTGTAGGCTATAACCATTGGAGAGGCTGGTTGAAACATGTCTCACCTCCCTCCTCCCAGGGCCATGTGGTGGGTCATAGTTCTGGTCCTCTTCTAAGGGACGCGGCAGAGCTCCAGCACCTTCAGGTCACCTGAGCCAGCCATCACCATGGACAACAACATGCTCAGACACATCTGTAAGTTATAGTGGCCTGTCTGGCAGAAGAGTGGTGACTTTGATGCAAACTTTAAACTGGACTTTATTCTATTGCCTTATATGGACATTATGGTTACATTGGACAGAAGCATGAGAGTAGTGCAACTTACAGCCGTTGCTGATGTCAAACACTGCATGAAGTTCCTTGCGAAACTTTACTGTGAAAGAAACAAAAGGGTTACAGACAAACTAGCCAATTAACTCCAACTTATTTTGAAATGTTCGCTTCTTACCAAGCAGTCGAATGCGTCAGAGTTGGCCGAGCCAGCGAAGTGGAATCCCACAGTCATTCAGGTTCCAGCAATTATGTGGTCATGGGCTTGCCTGAGGACAGGAGTCATCCCACACATTCTCATGTTACTAAACACACCATCTCTGTCTCTTATATCCAGCTATGCTGAGAAAGCTAAGAGAACTTGTAGTCAGTTTGTAGTCACGCTATGGTTTTCATGTTTAAAGCCTCCGAAACCACTGGATTCCCAATGTTTTCTTGAATTATGTGGATGCAAAACAAAGAATATATATTGTGTTAGCGTTGTAAAAAAACTGTGGGATACTAACTAATTTAATACGGTTGATGTGTAAATTGGTCAAGCTGCAGGAAATGTCTGAGGCTTGTTGCCAGTCACATCCTCTTGGCACTGAAGCCTCATTTGAGGACCAAAACGTGTTTCCTTATTAGCGTTGATGTCATTCACTATGACTAACTAACAACATGAAGAGCCTTGGAACCAACCTCTAATGTCTATGGACATCTACACTGTTGGCCCTAAGAACCCGATGCCGAACTCATAATATTATTACCACAGGTCCTGAGTAGAGGTTTGTGCTGGCAGTGACTTGTGTCTAATGAGCCAAGGTGTTTGTGTGCATATTGAGGGGAGTTACCGGAGGCATATTGCTGCTTTCGAGTTGGGCAGAATCTCATCCCACATGATGATACACCTAGCCAGTGTCTGAGGAGGGAGAGGAGACAGTGCCAAGCTTCTATATCCACAAAGTCAGATTCCACAGCCACAAAGTCAGATTCCACAGCCACAAAGTCAAAATTGGCAACAAAAATGTGCTTTCAGGTCTTAAGTTAAGGTTAGCAGTGTGGTTAAGATCAGGTTTAAAATCACATTTTAAGAAGAGAAATTGTAGAAATGGGCGGGGTTTATGACTGTGGGTTTAGAAGCTAGTGACGACCTAAAACGTGTTAGTGTACAGGATCAGCCATTTTACTGAACAAAAATATTAACGTAACATGTAAAGCTTTGGTCCCATGTTTCATGAGCTGAAATAAAAGATCCCAGAAATGTTGCAAATCAAGTAGGGCCCGCAACCCTCAAGGAAAATGTGGCGTCCCACACCTAGGTTGGGAACCACTGACGGAGAGCTCCGGGGGTTTGGTTCAGTGAAAAAGACAGGTCTGTACTGACCCAGAGTATACTGAGATAAGGCAGGTCTGTACTGACCCAGAGTACACTGAGATAAGGCAGGTCTGTACTGACCCAGAGTACACTGAGATAAGGCAGGTCTGTACTGACCCAGAGTACACTGAGATAAGGCAGGTCTGTACTGACCCAGAGTACACTGAGATAAGGCAGGTCTGTACTGACCCAGAGTGCAGTCCAGGAGGAACATGGTGTCTGGAGCTTTCAGCCAACCTGCGATAAACCTATGAGAGGGTGAGAAAGAGGTGTTAATGGAAGCCTGAGCCTATTGTCCAATACGGAAACAGAACCAGGAAAAACCTAAAATGATTCAAAATGACTTTTTTCCCCAGTTATAAGCTATGTGCTGGAGCGCTGGGGTCAAGATGTTCTGTGAGGCACCATGCAAGATTAGATGGGAGATTGAAGAGTCAAATCTAGTAGAACACGGCATTACTTTTCGTTGAAGGGTATCTAAAGATGAGATGTGGTGGAATCAATTATCACCTGTTGTTGGTCTTCAGGTAGATCATAGCCAGGGTCGCTCTTGGAACAGGTGATGTCCACGTTGATGACCAGAAACCCCCACACTTGGGACATTCTTAAGTCTCTGGTCATAGTATTCTGTTAGACCATGGTTTTGTGCCTTCAGGAAAAATGTTAATATGTTAGATGGGGATCAACTGACAGAAAGTAGGCCTACAATGAAGGAAAGTTGTCTTGCTGGTTGCTTCTTGTACTTGTGTTTTTCTCTGTTGATACTGGTGTGGGTGCCTCGATGCCCTACCACCATGTAGAGCTACTCAGGTACATTCAGGTCAGTCATACCTACAGTTGAAGTCGGAAGTTTACATACACTTACGTTGGAGTCATTAAAACTCGTTTTTCAACCACACCACACATTTCTTGTTAACAAACTATACTTTTAGCAAGTCGGTTAGGACATCTACTTTGTGCATAAGTCATTTTTCCAACAATTGTTTACAGACAAATTATTTCACCTATAATTCACTGGATCACAATTCCAGTGGGTCAGAAGTTTACATACACTAATGTAACGGATGTGAAACGGCTAGCTTCGTTAGCGTGGGCGCTAAATAGCGTTTCAATCAGTGACGTCACTTGCTCTGAGACCTTGAAGTAGTAGTTCCCCTTGCTCTGCAAGGGCCGCGGCTTTTGTGGAGCGATGGGTAACGATGCTTCGAGGGTGACTGTTGATGTGTGCAGAAGGTCCCTAGTTCGCGCCCGGGTATGGGCGAGGGGACGGTCTAAATTTGTACTGTTACATTGATGCTGTTGACCCGGATTACTGGTTGCTGCGGAAAAAGGAGGAAGGTCAAAAGGGGGGTGAGTGTAACGGATGTGAAACGGCTAGCTTCGTTAGCGTGGGCGCTAAATAGCGTTTCAATCAGTGACGTCACTTGCTGAGACCTTGAAGTAGTAGTTCCCCTTGCTCTGCAAGGGCCGCGGCTTTTGTGGAGCGATGGGTAACGATGCTTCGAGGGTGACTGTTGATGTGTGCAGAAGGTCCCTAGTTCGCGCCCGGGTATGGGCGAGGGGACGGTGGTTCACACCAGGCAGGTCCGAGATACTGTTGTGAAGAAGTTTAAAGCCAGATTTGGATACAAAAAAATTTCCCAAGCTTTAAACATCCCAAGGAGCACTGTGCAAGCGATAATATTGAAATGGAAGGAGTATCAGACCACTGCAAATCTACCAAGACCTGGCCGTCCCTCTAAACTTTCAGCTCATACAAGGAGAAGACTGATCAGAGATGCAGCCAAGAGGCCCATGATCACTCTGGATGAACTGCAGAGATCTACAGCTGAGGTGGGAGACTCTGTCCATAGGACAACAATCAGTCGTATATTGCACAAATCTGGCCTTTATGGAAGAGTGGCAAGAAGAAAGCCATTTCTTAAAGATATCCATAAAAAGTGTCGGTTAAAGTGTGCCACAAGCCACCTGAGAGACACACCAAACATGTGGAAGAAGGTGCTCTGGTCAGATGAAAAGAAAATTGAACTTTTTGGCAACAATACAAAACGTTATGTTTGGCGTAAAAGCAACACACCATCCCCACTGTCAAACATGGTGGTGGCAGCATCATGGTTTGGGCCTGCTTTTCTTCAGCAGGGACAGGGAAGATGGTTAAAATTGATGGGAAGATGGATGGAGCCAAATACAGGACCATTCTGGAAGAAAACCTGATGGAGTCTGCAAAAGATCTGAGACTGGGACGCAGATTTGTCTTCCGACAAGACAATGATCCAAAACATAAAGCAAAATCTACAATTGAATGGTTCAAAAATAAACATATCCAGGTGTTAGAATGGCCAAGTCAAAGTCCAGACCTGAATCCAATCGAGAATCTGTGGAAAGAACTGAAAACTGCTGTTCACAAATGCTCTCCATCCAACCTCACTGAGCTCGAGCTGTTTTGCAAGGAGGAATGGGAAAAAATGTCAGTCTCTCGATGTGCAAAACTGATAGAGACATACCCCAAACGACTTACAGCTGTAATCGCAACAAAAGGTGGCGCTACAAAGTATTAACTTAAGGGGGCTGAATAATTTTGCACGCCCAATTTTTCAGTTTTTGATTTGTTAAAAAAGTTTGAAATATCCAATAAATGTCATTCCACTTCATGATTGTGTCCCACTTGTTGTTGATTCTTCACAAAAAAATACAGTTTTATATCTTTATGTTTGAAGCCTGAAATGTGGCAAAAGGTCGCAAAGTTCAAGGGGGCCGAATACTTTCGCAAGGCACTGTATGTATGCCCGCGGGCCTCTTGCCTAAGCACTCCCAAGGTGCCTTCCCCTTCCCCCCTGGGAACAAATGAAACATGGGAATAACAATTTCACAAACAAACTAAAAAACAAAGGACATCAAATAACCTCTACCTGAGCAACAAACTCACAGAACATACCAACTTCCCAGCAATGAACTCCCATCAAAATCAACCTCTAGCAAAAAAACTCTCTATCACAAACAATCGCTCTGCAATGACTTCAGCAAAATCTCTCTCAGCAATCCCTACCTCCAAATCTCTCTCTCCTGAACAGAACACTGGCTTTTATATAGCTTCAGAATGAATGTAACTGGAGACAGCTGTGTCTTGACAAGGGGGCGGGGTCAGCTCTCCAATTAGCCCTGGAGTCAACCAATCAGCTGCTTGAGGGATTTCAGGAAGCCATTTCCTGAAATAAAACACATGCAAATACACAAACTACAACACATAAACTGGGGAACGTAACAGGGAGCAATTTCCAAAACGCCTGAAGGTACCACGTTCATCTGCACAAACAATAGTACACAAGTATAAACACCATGGGACCACGCAGTCGTAAAACCGCTTAGGAACGAGGCGCGTCTCCTAGAGTTGGACGTACATTGGTGCGAAAAGTGCTAATCAATCCCATAACAACAGCAAAGGACCTTGTGAAGATGCTGGAGGAAACAGGTACAAAAGTATCAATATCCACAGTAAAACGAGTTATATATCGACATAACCTGAAAGGCCGCTCAGCAAGGAAGAAGCCACGGTTCCAAAACCGCCATAAAAAAAGCCAGACTATGGTTTACAACTGCACACGGGGACAAAGATCGTACTTTTTGGAGAAATGTCCTCTGGTCTGATGAAACAAAAATAGAACTGTTTGGCCATAATGACCATCGTTATGTTTGGAGGAAAAAGGGGGAGGCTTGCAAGCCTGGGGTCGAGGGGTGGCAGCATCATGTTGTGGGGGTACTTTGCTGCAGGAGGGACTGGCGCACTTCACAAAATAGATGGCATCATGAGGCAGGAAAATGATGTGGATACAGTGCCTTGCGAAAGTATTCGGCCACCTTGAACTTTGCGACCTTTTGCCACATTTCAGGCTTCAAACATAAAGATATAAAACTGTATTTTTTTGTGAAGAATCAACAACAAGTGGGACACAATCATGAAGTGGAACGACATTTATTGGATATTTCAAACTTTTTTAACAAATCCAAAACTGACAAATTGGGCGTGCAAAATTATTCAGCCCCTTTACTTTCAGTGCAGCAAACTCTCTCCAGAAGTTCAGTGAGGATCTCTGAATGATCCAATGTTGACCTAAATGACTAATGATGATAAATACAATCCACCTGTGTGTAATCAAGTCTCCGTATAAATGCACCTGCACTGTGATAGTCTCAGAGGTCCGTTAAAAGCGCAGAGAGCATCACGAAGAACAAGGAACACACCAGGCAGGTCCGAGATACTGTTGTGAAGAAGTTTAAAGCCGGATTTGGATACAAAAAGATTTCCCAAGCTTTAAACATCCCAAGGAGCACTGTGCAAGCGATAATATTGCAATGGAAGGAGTATCAGACCACTGCAAATCTACCAAGACCTGGCCGTCCCTCTAAACTTTCAGCTCATACAAGGAGAAGACTGATCAGAGATGCAGCCAAGAGGCCCATGATCACTCTGGATGAACTGCAGAGATCTACAGCTGAGGTGGGAGACTCTGTCCATAGGATAACAATCAGTCGTATATTGCACAAATCTGGCCTTTATGGAAGAGTGGCAAGAAGAAAGCCATTTCTTAAAGATATCCATAAAAAGTGTAGTTTAAAGTTTGCCACAAGCCACCTGGGAGACACACCAAATATGTGGAAGAAGGTGCTCTGGTCAGATGAAACCAAAATTGAACTTTTTGGCAACAATGCAAAACGTTATGTTTGGCGTAAAAGCAACACAGCTGAACACACCATCCCCACTGTCAAACATGGTGGTGGCAGCATCATGGTTTGGGCCTGCTTTTCTTCAGCAGGGACAGGAAAGATGGTTAAAATTGATGGGAAGATGGATGGAGCCAAATACAGGACCATTCTGGAAGAAAACCTGATGGAGTCTGCAAAAGACCTGAGACTGGGACACAGATTTGTCTTCCAACAAGACAATGATCCAAAACATAAAGCAAAATCTACAATGGAATGGTTCAAAAATAAACATATCCAGGTGTTAGAATGGCCATGTCAAAGTCCAGACCTGAATCCAATCGAGAATCTGTGGAAAGAACTGAAAACTGCTGTTCACAAATGCTCTCCATCCAACCTCACTGAGCTCGAGCTGTTTTGCAAGGAGGAATGGGAAAAAATGTCAGTCTCTCGATGTGCAAAACTGATAGACATACCCCAAGCGACTTACAGCTGTAATCGCAGCAAAAGGTGGCGCTACAAAGTATTAACTTAAGGGGGCTGAATAATTTTGCACGCCCAATTTTTCAGTTTTTGATTTGTTAAAAAAGTTTGAAATATCCAATAAATGTCGTTCCACTTCATGATTGTGTCCCACTTGTTGTTGATTCTTCACAAAAAAATACAGTTTCATATCTTTATGTTTGAAGCCTGAAATGTGGCAAAAGGTCGCAAAGTTCAAGGGGGCCGAATACTTTCGCAAGGCACTGTATATTGAAGCAACATCTCAAGACATCAGTCAGGAAGTTAAAGCTTGGTCGCAAATGGGTCTTCCAAATGGACAATGACCCCAACCATACTTCCAAAGTTGTGGCAAAATGGCTTAAGGACAACAAAATCAAGGTATTGGAGTGGCCATCATGAAGCCCAGACTTCAATCCTGTAGAAAATGTGTGGGCAGAACTGAAAAAGTGTGTGCGAGCAAGGAGGCCTACAAACCTGACTCAGTTACTCCAGCTCTGTCAGGACGAATAGGTCAAAATTCACCCAACTTACTGTGGGAAGCTTGTGGAAGGCTACCTGAAACATTTGACATAAGTTAAACAATTTAAAGGCAATGCTGCCAAATACTAGTTGAGTGTATGTAAACTTCTGACCCACTGGGAATGTGATGACAGAAATAAAAGCTGAAATAAATAATTCTGTACTTTTATTCTGACATTTCACATTCTTAAAATAAAGTGGTGATCCTAACTGACCTAAGACAGGGATTTTTTATTAGGATTAAATGTCAGGAATTGTGAAAAACTGAATTTAAATGTATTTGTCTGAGGTGTAAACTTCCGACTTCAACTGTATTAGGTTACTGCCATGCATAAAGCATACAATATGGTATTTTAGATGAGTCCTGAGGGAAGGCTAGTGATACATTGTGTACGCACACTATTTATTTATCAGCCTTTTGAAGTATGAAGAGTGCTTTCCATGCAAGACTGTTTCTTTTTATCGCCGCTCTACATAAACAGCAGTTGATAACTTCCTGCAAAACAGTACATCATAACATTATTACACCACCACATATTTACAACACAAAATGTTTAAAACCACTATACAACAATATCACAATGTACACTACCGGTCAAATGTTTTAGAACACCTACTCATTCAAGTGTTTTTCTTTATTTTTTACTATTTTCTACATTGTAGAATAAACTTTGAAATAACACATACGGATTCACGTAGTAACCATCTCAATTGGGTTGAGGTCGGGTGATTGTGGAGGCCAGGTCCTCTGATGCAGCACTCCATCACTCTCCTTCTTGGTCAAATAGCCCTTACAGAGCCTGGAGGTGTGTTGGGTCATTGTCCTGTTAAAAAACAAATGATTGTCCCACTAAGTGCAAACCAGATGGGATGGCATATTGCTGCAGAATGCTGTGGTAGTGATGCTGGTTAAGTGTGCCTTGAATTGTAAATAAATCACAGACAGTGTCACCAGAAAAGCACCCCACACCATCGCACCTCCTCCTCCATGCTTTACGGGGGAAATACACATGTGGAGATCATCCATTCACACACGGCGGTTGGAACCAAAAATCTCCAATTTGGACTCCAGACCAAAGGACATATTTCCACCGGTCTAATGTACATTGCTCGTGTTTCTTGGCCCAAGCAAGTCTCTTCTTATTATTGGTGTCCTTTAGTAGTGGTTTCTTTGCAGAAATTTGACCATGTAGGCCGGATTCACGCAGTCTCCTCTGAACAGTTGATGTTGAGATGTGTCTGTTACTTGAACTCTGTGAAGCATTTATTTGGGCTGCAATTTCCATTCCTGTGGCGGTCCTCATGAGAGCCAGTTTCATCATAGCGCTTGATGGTTTTTGCAACTGCACTTGAAGAAACTTTCAAAGTTCATGACATTTTCCGGATTGACTGACCTTCATGTCTTAAAGTAATGATGGACTGTTGTTACTCTTTGTTTATTTGAGCTGTTCTTGCCATAGTATGGACTTGGTCTTATACCAAATAGGGCTATCTTCTGTATACTCCTCCCACCTTTTCACAACACAATGGATTGGCTCAAACACATTAAGAAGGAAAGAAATTCCACAGATTAAGTTTTAAATAGGCACACTTGTCAATAGAAATGCATTCCAGGTGACTACCTCATAACGCTGGTTGAGAGAATGTCAAGAGTGTGCAAAGATGTCATCAAGGCAAAGGGTGGCTACTTTGAAGAAACTCAAATATATTTTGATTTGTTTAACATTTGGTTACTACATTATTCCATATGTGTTATTTCATAGTTTTGATGTCTTCACTATTATTTCTACAATGTAGCAAATAGTAAAGAAAAACCCTTGAATGAGTAGGTGTTCTAAAACCGGTAGTGTATGCATGTGTCTGTACCTTTGTATGTGTCTCTTCACAGTCCCTGTTGTTGCATAATGTGTATTCTTACCTTTTTAAATCTGATTCTACTGCTTGCGTCAGTTACTTGATGTGGAATAGAGTTCCATGTAGTCATGGCTCTATGTAGTACTGGGCACTGCCTAATAGTCCGTTCTGGACTTGGGGATAAAAATATTTAGGACAAACCTATTCTTTGCTACCCATTCCGAAACTAACTGCAGCTCTTTGTTAAGTGTTGCAGTCATTTCAGTTGCTGTAGTAGTTGACGTGTATAGTGTTGAGTCATCTGCATACATAGACACACTGGCTTTACTCAAAGCATGTTGTTATTAAAGATCTAATGCTTTAAGGGGCCTAAATAGCTACCTTGGGGAATACCTGATTCAACCTGGATTATGTTGGAGAGGCTTCCATTAACTTCTTTGGGACTGTGGGGCAGTATTGAGTAGCTTGGATAAAAAGGTGCCCTGAGTAAACTGATTGCTACTCATGCCCAAAAGCTAGAATATGCATATAATTAGTAGATTTGGATAGAAAACACTCTGAAGTTTCTAAAACTGTTTGAATGATGTCTGTGAGTATAATATAACTCATATGGCAGGCAAAAACCTGAGAAAAAATTCAACCAGGAAGTGGGAAATCTGAGGTTTGTAGTTTAACCTCTCTGATCTCCCAAACCCGGATCCGGTATCGTGACTACAGCCTCAAGCTCATTACCATAACGCAACGTTAACTATTCATGAAAATCGCAAATGAAATGAAATAAATATGCTAGCTCTCAAGCTTAGCCTTTTGTTAACAACACTGTCATCTCAGATTTTCAAAATATGCTTCTCAACCATTGCAAAACAAGCATTTGTGTAACAGTATTGATGGCTAACGTAGCATTTAGCATTAGCATTCAGCTGGCAACATTTACACAAAAAAACAGAAAAGCATTCAAATAAAATCATTTACCTTTGAAGAACTTCAGATGTTTTCAATGAGGAGACTCTCAGATAGCAAATGTTCAGTTTTTCCTGAAAGATTATTTGTTTAGGACAAATCGCTCCGTTTTCTGCGTCACGTTTAGCTATGAAAAAACCCCTGTATCCAGGATTGTGTAAATCTATCAGCAAGCTCATTAGCATAACACAACGTTAACTATTCATGAAAATCGCAAATGAAATGAAATAAATATGCCATCTCTCAAGCTTAGCCTTTTGTAAACAACACTGTCATCTCAGATTTTCAAAATATGCTTCTCAACCATAGGAAAACAATAATTTGTGTAAAAGTAGCTAGCTAGCGTTAGCATTTAGCGTTAGCATTTAGCGTTAGCATCCAGCACGCAACATTAACAAAAACATAAAAGCCTTCAAATAAAATCATTTACCTTTGAAGAACTTCTGATGTTTTCAATGAGGATACTCTCAGTTAGATAGCAGATGCTCAGTTTTTCCAAAAAGATTCCTTGTGTATTAGAAATAGCTCCGTTTTATACCTCACATTTGGCTACCAAAAAAAATCCGAAAATTCAGTCCTCAAAACGCGAACTTTTTTCCAAATTAACTCCATAATATCGACTGAAAACATGGCAAACGTTGTTTAGAATCAATCATCAAGGTGTTTTTCACATATCTCTTCATTGATACATCGTTCTTGGACACATGGTTTCTCCCCTATATCAAATGGAAAAGTACGAGCAGCTGGCAATTGCGCACCGAATTCCACGCAGGACACCAGGCGGACACTTGGAAAATGTAGTCTCTTATGGTCAATCTTCCAATGATATGCCTACAAATACGTCACAATGCTGCTAAGACCTTGGGCGAACGACAGAAAGTGTAGGCTCATTCCTTGCGCAATCACAGCCATATAAGGAGACAATGGAAAACAGAGCTTCAGAAATTCTGCTAATTCCTGGTTGATGCATCATCTTGGTTTCGCCTGTAGAATGAGTTCTGGGGCACTTACAGACAAAATCTTTGCAGATTCTGAAACTTCAGAGTGTTTTCTTTCCAAAACTGTCAAGAATATGCATAGTCGAGCATCTTTTCGTGACAAAATATCGCGCTTAAAACGGGAACGTTTTTTATCCAAAAATGAAATAGCGCCCCTAGAGATCTAACAGGTTAAGTGATTGCCTATCGAATATACAGTGTCTATGGGGTCATATTGCACTTCCTAAGGCTTCCACTATATGTCAACAGTCTTTAGAACCTTGTTTGAGGCTTCTACTGTGAAGGGGGATAGAAAGAGAGCTGTTTCAACCAGGTGTCTAGCAGAGTGCCATGAGCTGATCACGAGCTCGCAAGATAGAGGTAGCTGCGACCATTTCATTTCTAAAGACAAAGGAATTCTCCGGTTGGAACATTATTGAAGATTTATGTTAAAAACATCCGAAAGATTGATTCTATACATTGTTTGACATGTTTCTACGAAGTGTAATAGAACCTGTTTGACATGTTTCTACGAAGTGTAATAGAACCTGTTTGACATTTTGTCTGAACAAGTGATCAAGCATTATGCATTTGGATTACTGAACAAAAAGGAGATATTTGGACATACTGTATATGATGGACTCTATCGAACAAAACAAACATTTATTGTGGAACTGGGATTCCTGGGAGTGCATTCCGATCAAGATCATCAAAGGTAAGTGAATATTTATAACGCTATTTCTGACACCTCTCCTTCTTTGGAAAACGTCTAGATATTTTTCTGTAACTAGCGCTGACCTAACAATCGCAAAGCCATTTTAAAATCGGACACAGCGGTTGCATTAAGGAGAAGTTTATTTATATTTCCATCTTTTATCAATGTTTATTATGAGTATTTCTGTAATTTGAAGTGGCTCTCTGCACTTTCACCGGATGTTTGTTTGAGACAATGCATTTATTGTGTAACATGAAGTCCTGTGAGTGCTATCTGATGAATATCATCAAAGGTTAGTGATTCATTTAATCGCTATTTCTCATTTTTGTGAGCCCTCTCCTTGGCTGGAAAATGGCTGTATGGTTTTCTGTGACTAGGTGCTGACCTAACAGTAGCAGCCCGATGCCAGTCATGTCATGGCAGCCATTTTAATTAGTCCTCCATGGACGTCCTACTCAGCGTGGTTCACTTGTTTAATAACAGAGAGATTATGACTTGAATGAGTGACTGTAGGGCTGAATGGGGATTTTGTATAAAACAACAAGGTTATAACAGATCACAGCTCTTTGCTCACCATATGCTGAGTGAGGAATTTTTTTCCCAACCTGTTCCCCTTTTTGGAGGAACCAAACTACACTGTATGAAAGTAGTTGTTTTCTCCATCATCACACAAATGACATAAAGGAAACTAAATGAGAATATTTAAAAGTACTAATTTTGCATAAATCACCTGCCCCCTTTCATACTTAAATCATTCAACATGAATTGTCACCTATCAAAGGCTGCTGTATTAGACCATAACAGTAACAGCAGTGGACCTTTAAAATGTCACGTTGCTGTGGTCAAATATCGGCTTATCTTTCCTGGCAGAGGTGAAATGCTAGCAAGAATGAGAATAGTAGTAAAACTGATTACTATATATTCTAGTAAATAACCACTGATCTTCCCTGAGCTAAGAGATGTGATAGATATGACCACGTGGCCTGCTTTAGTAGAAATGAGAAAGTTGCTATGCGTCACTGCCAGGGAAAAGTCAAAGTGAAACTCTCCTCTGAGCGCACGGAGACCTTCCCACTTTCATGTGAGAAAAATAACAGGATGCTAAGAGGCTAATTCTTCTAAAACCAATGCAATCTAGAGAAAGCTTAAAAACACTTAATGAGAAAAACTACACGACTTCACTCAACCCCAAAGCAGCTGGTGGCTTTACTGGCCGTTCTTAAAATGAGGACTGCAGAAGTGACTTGGTTTGTGGTGAGCGAAAAACAGTGTGACTCTGTGTCTGTGTGT
>NC_048565.1:80517937-80532937 GCF_013265735.2 Oncorhynchus mykiss
TGTTGATTCCACTGTGATTCAAATTAAACGTAATTTCAATCCCACTGGTGTTAACCGCACTAGAATCAACATTTAGATATAACACTCACAAGAGGTGGTGGGTGGTATACCGTATTTACCATATACCAGGGTATTTGGAAATCACGGGATGGTTTTTCAATACCGTTTTTCAATGAATTGTAATATTGGTAGCTGCTTTTTAAGCAACTACCTGCAGTCAACTTGTGCAATATGTTACGCGATTCACCTTCATTACACCTGTCACAGGATGTGACATTATGAAGCTTACTGTAGTTCCCCAGAACGGTTCAGTGAGTCCAGCTGTTTATTGACAGGGGTCACCTTTTATATTGAAAGTCAACAGTGTTGTCTTGCTTCAATAGAGTGTTCAGGGATGTGCAACTCTAGTTTTCCTTCCCGAAAAATACATTGATGCAACACATTTGGCAGAAAATAGATTAATTTTCATCAAATGACAACAGAAGTGTAACACTATTTGGCTGTCAGCCACACAAGGAAATTAGCTTGCAATGAACAAGCTAGGTCAAAAACGATATGGGTCTACTGTTTATCATAGAAAGAATGTAGCCAGCTACATTTCCTAATGTTTTGCTTAATGTTAATCTAGCATTTTACCTGAGAAAAGTAGTCTGGCTACACCAAGAAAAGTACTGGAGAAAAGTAGTCTGGCTACACCAAGAAAAGTACTGGAGAAAAGTAGTCTGGCTACACCAAGAAAAGTACTGGAGAAAAGTAGTCTGGCTACACCAAGAAAAGTAATGGAGAAAAGTAGTCTGGCTACACCAAGAAAAGTACTGGAGAAAAGTAGTCTGGCTACACCAAGAAAAGTACTGGAGAAAAGTAGTCTGGCTACACCAAGAAAAGTACTGGAGAAAAGTAGCCTGGCTACACCAAGAAAAGTAATGGAGAAAAGTAGTCTGGCTACACCAAGAAAAGTACTGGAGAAAAGTAGTCTGGCTACACCAAGAAAAGTACTGGAGAAAAGTAGCCTGGCTACACCAAGAAAAGTAATGGAGAAAAGTAGTCTGGCTACACCAAGAAAAGTACTGGAGAAAAGTAGTCTGGCTACACCAAGAAAAGTAATGGAGAAAAGTAGCTCCACATCAGTCAAAGCGCTGTCTGCTGATAGAATGATGGAGAAAAGTAGCTCCACATCAGTCAAAGCGCTGTCTGCTGATAGAATGATGGAGAAAAGTAGCTACACATCAGTCAAAGCGCTGTCTGCTGATAGAATGATGGAGAAAAGTAGCTACACATCAGTCAAAGCGCTGTCTGCTGATAGAATGATGGAGAAAAGTAGCTCCACATCAGTCAAAGCGCTGTCTGCTGATAGAATGATGGAGAAAAGTAGCTCCACATCAGTCAAAGCGCTGTCTGCTGATAGAATGATGGAGAAAAGTAGCTCCACATCAGTCAAAGCGCTGTCTGCTGATAGAATGATGGAGAAAAGTAGCTCCACATCAGTCAAAGCGCTGTCTGCTGATAGAATGATGGAGAAAAGTAGCTACACATCAGTCAAAGCGCTGTCTGCTGATAGAATGATGGAGAAAAGTAGCTCCACATCAGTCAAAGCGCTGTCTGCTGATAGAATGATGGAGAAAAGTAGCTCCACATCAGTCAAAGCGCTGTCTGCTGATAGAATGATGGAGAAAAGTAGCTCCACATCAGTCAAAGCGCTGTCTGCTGATAGAATGATGGAGAAAAGTAGCTACACATCAGTCAAAGCGCTGTCTGCTGATAGAATGATGGAGAAAAGTAGCTCCACATCAGTCAAAGCGCTGTCTGCTGATAGAATGATGGAGAAAAGTAGCTACACATCAGTCAAAGCGCTGTCTGCTGATAGAATGATGGAGAAAAGTAGCTACACATCAGTCAAAGCGCTGTCTGCTGATAGAATGATGGAGAAAAGTAGCTACACATCAGTCAAAGCGCTATCTGCTGATAGAATGCCCGTTTGTGAATTCTCGAGTGGAGAAGTGCAACTGAAGCACAAAATGAGTCTGATGCCGAGTAGAAATTGCAATAACAAGCATTTTAAATCCCTAAATTTAACTTGTTAGTTATCTAATAAGTGGCTGAATTAATAAGGTGACGGGGCATCATATTGTGGTAGCTTTCTGCCGTGTTAGAGAAGTCAAAGCCCATTGGATGAGTTATCTGTACAGCTGCCACTGCAGCTTGATTTCCTTGCATTTTTTTCTCCTCTCCATTCTCGGTGTCTCTGCTCCTCCCCCATCTTCTCTGAGCAGAGCAGGCAGGCCAGTTGCCTTAGCGACTCCACACAGACACAGCGTGTACACATGCTGCTCCAGAGCCAAACCTGTTATTCCATCAGACAAGCATGCTACAAAACTTTGTTCATTTGCACAAGGTCTCTCATTCACATTCACTAGTAAATGTCCAAACTGACCAAAAATGACATTTGGTAGCGCCTACCTATATATGTATAACTTTATGAGCTTGATTGATTATTTTTTGTTTGCGCTCATTAGCATATTTAGCTAGCAGCCTCCAAGGAAATTTGCTATTACTAATTTAGTTTTTGTTTTAATAGACGCCCAATGGGCTTTTTTTGCAGGTCTTTTGCCGCCCCCTTCTGTACTAAACTGGTAATTCCTTAAATCCTGGGATGAGAAAAGGACGGTATGATGATATGAATATCTGAATACCGCCCGACCCTACCCACAACCCTTTTTACCTCAACACCACCAACATTTGATGTGTACTATAATGTTGTTGTTGTTTTTATCAAATCAGCCATTTGTTTCTAATAGTATCAGCAGAACCTGTTTCTGTTATCAACTCCAATCTTCACTCAGAGTAAATGTAAATGTCATTGTAGTATCTTTACAGTGGACACACAATATTTAAACATTGAGGTTTAAGGTTATTGGGTTTCGTGCTGCGAGCAAGAGAGACTTCCTGTCCTTTGGGCACTCTGCAATCTATGATAATTCTCTCCGATATTGAGGTAACCTTTCAGCCTGCTTCTCCACAACATGGCAGTGCTTTCACCAGGGCACACAATGCCTTCTCCATCTCACACTCTCTTCCTCTAGTAATCCACTCTTCTACTCTGCTCTTCTCACTCTCTCTCTCTCTCTCTCGTTCACACTACTCTTCTTTTCCATCAGCCAAATCCCCTCTTCATCTCCCAGTCTGCCACTCTTGGATCTCCTCTCCGTCTACTTTCCATTTACTGTGTGTTTAAACGCTGAGCTCAAATTGACATGGAGTGCAAGAAATTCAACCCAACAAACAAACAGATGATTAAACTAAAGTGTTGAACTGAACAGTTGGAGAGACAGAATTGTGTATTTTAGGATGCTGATTCTAGGGGGGGGGTTTATAAAAGACTGAGAGAGCACCTCTTTCTGCGGAGCCACAGATTAGAACACGGTTAATAAGACTATATCCAACTGCAGTACTGCAATAGTGAATTACCAGTCTCTTCTGCTATAGCCACTCTAGCTACTGTGCTGGTCTGTACACTATAAGCTACAGTAATACTCAGTACTGCGGTGATGTATTCAAGGTCCTACAGTAACACGGCCATATAAGGGCAAAGTATTTAAGGCGCAACCTTGTGACCCCACTCCGTCTCAGGGCTTGACGAATGTATACAGCTGTCGACATGGCAACAGCAGCTAGACAGCAAGGCACAGGACATACCATGGACGTCCAGCATGATAAACAGATATGCAGGCAGGCACAGGGCCGGTCCTGGCCATTCTGTCGCCCTACGCAAGACAAAAAAATGGTCATCCTTACTAGAATAGTCCCATTAAGCAAAATAAGGTTGAAAAGATGTTGAAATTAGATTCACTTTAGGTTCTGAATGAAAGGTGAAAAGACGTCATTTATAGACATCTATGTTTGGGCCAAATCAAGGCTGGACCAGACCAAATAAAATCTGAACCAAACATTGACTTCTACGATTGATTCAGATTTGGTCCGGACCGTGGCACGTGGACCTCAAGGCCGGTCCAGACTGCAACACATTCTTTTTTTAATGTGTTATAGGGGGTGCGTCTTGATCAATCAGCCGACATAGGCAGTCGTCTAATCCTGCCTAATGAGCGTGCCGGGGCAGGCACATACACACACATACTGTACACACACATTCTGTACACACACATACTTTACACATACATACTTTACACATACATTCTTTACACACACAAACTCTACACACACATACCGTACACACACATACTGTACACACACATACTGTACACACACATGAAGAACCCATGGAGGCTATTCCCCAGGTCCAGAAATACAATGTCATAAATGGACAGGATTTAGTGAATGGACAAGCATGGACAAGCACAATTATAACAGCTCTGGACAGAACTGGATGAGTTATCGCTCTTCATCCCTCTCTCTCCCTCTTCATTCCTCTCTCTCCCTCTTCATCCCTCTCTCTCCCTCTCTCTCCCTCTTCATCCCTCTCTCCCTCTTCATCCCTCTCTCTCCCTCTTCATCCCTCTCTCCCTCCCACACATACACATACACACAGACAGACACATTCCATGTCACGTTGTTGAGGCAATTCCCAGATGGTAACCTGACACTCTCTGAAGGCATACTCTCCATTCAATACTCTCAAAGACACTGAGTGTCCTTGCTGAGAAAATAAATGATTATCAGTTGTTGAAGCAGTGTCAGAATCAGTGAAGAATAAACGAGTGTAATATAAAGCTCTCATATTGTGTCTGTACGTGCCTGCATGAGTGTGTTCGTATGTGTGTATGTATGTGTGTACGGGTACGCCGTGTCTCATACCGTCCTTCTAGACTTAGCGTAGGAGCTAGGCAGGCAGAAGATTCTGAGGTGAAGAGGAGAATGTAATGTGGGAATGTGTGTGTTCCTATTCCTGCCGCTATCGGAGCCACCATGCCCTGCCAGGGACAGAGACCCATCCGGAAGCCTGGGAAACCTGACCCAAGGTCCACTGTGAGGACCCGCTGATGACAGAGCCATTACTACCAGAAGGGAACGGGGGGATAAGGGGGGACAAAGGTGTAAGAAGGGGTAAGAGAGTACAGGATGTCAACACCCAGATCATATGACAAAAGAAAGGTGTACCGGACATTCACACAAGGACACCAGCAGAGGTACAGGTGAGCATGAAGTCTTACTAGAGCTACAAAACCATACATTGAAACACAATAGCCTACATACAGTATCTCATCAAGAGATGGTTAAACTGGGCTGAAGTAAATGAGAGTAAATATCGTGAAGAAACAAATACATCCCACTAGTGGGAGCTACTCTATCCACACACTTGATCCAGGGAACCCATTCAGCCCAAACAACCAGTACAGTTATGACAGTAACCAAACCCCCACAGGACTGAAACTAGAGTTCAGTCTTTGGACCGGTCTCTTCATGTCCCGGAGAAGGTGACAAGCCTCTTACCTGCATGACACCTCCCAGCCACCGTGAATAGCTGAAGTTAGCATGTCAGCCCGTGTTACAGGGTTACAGCAAACCTGCAGGCAGAGAGCCACATAGGAATATTCCGGAATGAGAGAGAGCGTTCTGCCACACACTAACTTTAAAAGGCACCGCCAACCACAGGGACTAATTCAGACCAAAAGAGGAAGCAATTACTTAGAGAAAAGTGTGTGTGTGTGTGTGTGTGTGTGTGTGTGTGTGTGTGTGTGTGTGTGTGTGTGTGTGTGTGTGTGAGAGAGAGAGTGAGAGAGAGAGAGAGAGAGAGGTAACTTCCACAAAACTGCAAACGATCTGAGAGACAGGTGAGAAGGGCCTTCCTTCTATGCAATCAAAATGAACATACAACTCTGCATATCAATAAGGATCTGGATAAAAATACTTGAATCAGTTATAGAACCCATTGCCTTTTATGGTTGTGAGGTCATGGGTCCACTGACCAAACAATAATTCACAAAATGGGATAAACTTTTTGCAGAGGATATCACTTGAAAGTATTAATTAAACGCTTGTTTCCAAAGTGGTCCTCGGTGGTAAAAACAATGTACATGTAAAATGTAAAACACCAAATAATGCATGCAGAGCAGAATTAGGCTAATTATCAAAATACAGAAACGAGACGTTCAATTATAAACCCACCTAAAAGGAAGACATTCCCAAACCTTCCATAACAAAGCCATCAATGACAGAGAAATGAACCTGGAGAAGAGTCCCCTAAGTAAGCTGTTCACAAACACAAACAGACCCCACAGAGCCCCAGGACAGCAACACAATTAGACCCAACCAAATCATGAGAAAACAAAAACATAATTACTTGACACACTGGAAAAAATTTACAAATAAATTGAGCAAACTAGAGTGCTATTTGGCCCTAAACAGAGAGTACACAGTGGCAGAATACCTGTCCACTGTGTATGTTTGTTAATAAAGCCCCTTGAATTGAATTGAAAGGAAAGAAGGCAGGAAGTGTAGTGGCAGAATTAGCATTTGAAGATCTCCCTGAGATACACACAGGATAGTTAGGGGTCACGTGGAGGTCAAACAGTCACCATCAACATGGGAGGAGACAGCAGAGACAACTATTGTCAGGATTGTCTCATTCCCTGGGATCAGCCACCTCTTCACTATACAGTACACTATGTATGTGTGTGTGTGTGTGTGTGTGTGTGTGTGTGTGTGTGTGTGTGTGTCTGTGTGTGTGTGTGTGTGTGTGTGTGTGTGTGCACGCAAAAAATCCGGTCAGTGTAACATCTGTTTGAGGAATCCCTGTGTGTATTAACGTCCCAGCCTATAGTAATTACACCTATTGAAATGATTGGGAGTTGTGATCAAAGATGAGGGCTAAGCCCATCACAGAGACAAAGAGGAGTACAGAAGCTGGAGAGAAGAAAAAGAGGTCAAATAATTTGTATTTATTTATATATATATATATATATATATATATATATATATATATATATATATACTGTATATATAAAGAGAGAGAGAGAGAAAAGAGAGGTAAAAACCAAAGATCAGGATGTCAAACAAAGTGATATAGAGAGATGGAGAGGTAATGGTCAAGTCGACCTTGTTCAATGACAGATGTGGGCCACACAGGATAGAGTGATCCAAAGGTCTGAGACGGGGAGACCTCTCTTCTCTCTATTTATCAATCTCTGTCCCTCTCTGTGTCTGGGTGTCTCTTTCTCAAACATTATCTCTCTGTGTGCCAATCACTATGAGTGCATACATTAAAAGTGACAGAGGGAAATTAAACCTTAAGTGGAACTGTGACATTCACTTGACATTACAGTCTGCTTTGCACTCCAAGTGTTCTCCGTTCTTGCAGCTGCAAGTTTAATGTGATGTTATGTAAAGCTAGAATGGCTGTACAACGGGGCCATTTATTGAAATAAAAGAGCCCTGGCGCAGTACTTGGATAAACGATCAAATCATGAGCCACACGTTATTAAAGAAAGTGATAACTAATTGGGAAAGGAGCAGATCAGTGGAGGGGAAGTCATGACTCAACAGCTGGCCTGGCCAGGAAAGAAAGAGAGAGAGTATGCCAGGAGACAGAGAAGATGGAAGGGACTGTGAGTGGCACCTTGACTGTAAAGCCTACAAACAGATGGATGTTGTTCAAGAAAAGGCTTTTACAATCGAAGCCACCAGCAAATTATATTCCTTCACTTTGGCAGTGAATCATTTCGAGAAAAACACTTTGAAACATGGGTAAGAGTCAACCATCTCAGAATTCAAAAATACCTGTAGCTATCTCCATGGAGACCAGCCAGTGAATAGGATTCCTGTGATGTCCGTAGGTGGAAAACTTCACAGGGCATGCTTCCTCAGAAGGGAGAGAAAGAAAAGTAGTCTCGTTGATGCTTTCCCTCTCTGACCAAGCCTTCTCTTTGTCCTCTCCTGGTGTAACTATTAGGGCTAGAATCTGCCAGGGACCTGAAGACACGTTATTATCATGACACTTAGGTGCCGATTCTATATGTATTGTGATTCTAACGATTCTATATGCATTGTGATTCTAATGACTCTATATGTATTGTGATTCTAACGATTCTATATGTATTGTGATTCTAATGACTCTATATGTATTGTGATTCTAATGACTCTATATGTATTGTGATTCTAATGATTCTATATGTATTGTGATTCTAACGATTCTATATGCATTGTGATTCCAATGATTCTATATGTATTGTGATTCTAACGATTCTATATGCATTGTGATTCCAATGATTCTATATGTATTGTGATTCTAACGATTCTATATGTATTGTGATTCTAATGATTCTATATGTATTGTGATTCTAACGATTCTACATGTATTGTGATTCTAATGATTCTATATGTATTGTGATTCTAACGATTCTATATGTATTGTGATTCTAATGATTCTATATGTATTGTGATTCTAATGATTCTATATGTATTGTGATTCTAATGATTCTATATGTATTGTGATTCTAACGATTCTATATGTATTGTGATTCTAATGATTCTATATGTATTGTGATTCTAATGATTCTATATGTATTGTATGTATATGTATTGTGTATTGTGATTCTAATGATTCTATATGTATTGTGATTCTAATGATTCTATATGTATTTTGCTTTGATACTGTGATTTTATTGTGATTTGATGTTCCAAACAGACTGCTCACTAGTGTCTGCTGCAGAGAGACAAGCGAGAGCATGAGGAAACCAGTTTTGATCAGTCAGTGATTTAAAAGGAAGATGGAGAAGAAGCTAAAGGATGAAATATAGCAGAGTTTTGACACAGGTACAGCCAACTAGCGCTAGCTAATGCTACCTACAGCAGCAACACATTTTTACAACTTTTATATTTTATTTAACTAGGCAAGTCAGTTAAGAACAAATTATTATTTTCAATGACGGCCTAGGAACAGTGGGTTAACTGCCTGTTCAGGGGCAGAACGACAGATTTCTACCTTGTCAGCTCGGGGGTTTGAACTTGCAACCTTCCGGTTACTAGTCCAACGTTCTAACCACTAGGCTACCCTGCCGCCCCCATGTTTTTGCTGCTGTAATATTGTCAAAAACTATACTATGATATGTAGCTGTATCAATGGCGGAATTTCGGATGACTTCTGCATGTCACCAAAGCCCCATATACCACCCACCACTGCGACCTGTATACTCTCGTCGGGTGGCCCTCACTACTTATTCGTCGCCAGACCCACTGGCTCCAGGTCATCTATAAGTCTTTGCTAGGTAAAGCTCTGCCTTATCTCAGCTCACTGGTCACCATAACAACACCCACCCGTATGTAGCACGCGCTCCAGCAGGTATATCTCACGGGTCATCTCCAAAGCCAACTCCTACTTTGGCCGCCTGTTCTCTGCTGCCAATGACTGGAACAAATTGCAAAAATCGCTGAAGTTGGAGACTTATATCTCCCTCACTAACTTTAAGCATCAACTATCTGAGAAGCTTACTGATCACTGCAGCTGTACACAGTCCATCTGTAAATAGCCCACCCAACTACCTCATCCCCATATTGTTTTTATTTACTTTTCTGCTCTTTTGCACACCAGTATTTCTACTTGCACATCATCATCTGCACATCTATCACTCCAGTGTTAATCTGCTAAATTGTAATTACTTTGCTACTATGGCCTATTTATTGCCTTGTACGCCATTTGCACACACCTTTTCTGTTGTGTTATTGACTGTTGTTGTTTGTGTCGCACTGCTTTGCTTTATCTTGCTTTATCTTGGCCAAGTCGCAGTTGTAAATGAGAATTTGTTCTCAACTAGCCTACCTGGTTAAATAAAGGTGAAACATTTTATTTTATTTTTTAAGTGTCAGACAGTCTTGACAGTTTCCTGGCCCCAGTTTAATCCAATTTTGGGACTGAGTGCACATTCAATGTAGATTATAGCCCTGGCTATGTGAGTGTTTTCCCCCAGGGACACTTCAACAGTCTGTAAAGACTCAACAGGCCCTAACAGGGACTCAGTCCAGTGACTCAGTCAGTAAAGGACACTGTGTTTATATGAATATGTATGGTAATATGACTATGAATGACTGTCCATATGAAATCTACATTAGGATTTATAAAGTAACTTTTCACTCTGTGTGCAATTATAGTGTTTAACATCATTTTTGAATGACTACCTCATCTCTATACCCCACACATACAATTATCTTTCAGATCCCTCAGTCAAGCAGGGAATTTCAAACACTGATTCAACTGCAAACACCAGGGAGATTTTCCAATGCCTCGCAACGAAGAGCACCTATTGGTAGATGGGTAAAGAAAAAAAAAAGCAGACATTGAATATCCCTTCGAGCATGTTGAAGTTATTAATTGCACTTCTGATGGTGTATCAATACACCACGTCACTACAAAGATACAGACGTCCTTCCTAACTCAGTTGCAGGAAAGGAAGGAAACCGCTCAGAGATTTAACCATTAGGCCAATGGTGACTTTAAAACAGTTACAGAGTTTAATGGCTGTGATGGGCAAAAACTGAGGAAGGATGAAGAATATTGAACTTACTCCACAATACTAACCTAACTGACAGAGTGAAAAGAAGGAAACCTGTACAGAATAAAACTATTCCAAAACATGCATCCTGTTTGCAACAAGGCACTAAAGTAATACTGCAAAAAATGTAGCAAAGCAATTCACTTTTGGTCCTGAATACAAAGCATTATGTTTGGGGTAAATCCAACATAACAGATCACTGAGTAACACTCCTCATATTTTCAAGCATAGTGGTGGCTGTACCATGTTATGGGTATGCTTGTAATCATTACGGTCTGGGGAGTTTTTCAGGATAAAAACATTTACGTAACGGAGCTAAGCACAGGGAAAATCCTAGAGGAAAACCTGGTTCAGTCTGCTTTCCACCAGACACTGGGAGATGAATTCACCTTTCAGCAGGACAATAACCTAAAACACAAGGCCAAATCTACACTGGAGTTGCTAACAAAGAAGACAGTGAATGTTCCTTTGTGGCCGAGTTACAGTTTTGACTTAAATCTGCTTGAAAATAAAAGGCAAGACTTATGATTCAGAAATTCCCAAAACCCTATCCAGCTTCAGGAAAAAATGTCCGTTAAATGAGAAAATGCATTCCATCACATGAATAACAATCCCCTCTGCAAAAAAGAAAGCAGTGAAAAATAATGACAATGATTTCCATAAACGCAGAGGCTACTTTTAGACAGGCAGCCCATTTTTTTAAACCAATCAGATCATCTCTGAAAAATATCTGATGTGAAAAGATCTGATGTGATTGTTCAAAAAACCAATTAGTGGCGAAAATATCAGAATTGGGCTGCCTGTGTAAACGCAGCCATAGTTGCCATTTATTCATGAGGAGTCGTCAAAGTCCTGGCAGCTCACCCATGCGACCCACGATGCACTGCTGCGGGGGCAGAAGTTGGACGCGGAAGAGGGGAATTGTGGGTAAAGGGAGGAGGGTTGGGTGAGAGGAGTGGGGGGGGGGGGGGCAGTGTGCTGGAGACTTTCGCTTGTGAGCGTGATGTCATGGCCTCTCCTGGGTGATCTAGAGTAGAGGAAGAGTTCCCATTGAGCTGTAGGCTAGCAAGCTCTTCTAGACAGACAGGCAGACAGACTGGAGACAGCCCAAGGCAGGACTTATAGAGACTCGATGTAGATAAGCAGATGCAAGGATATAAGTGGTATACATATGCTGTCCTAGACAGACTAGTCTCTTATAGGGGACTGTTTTCTCTCAGAGGTGCTCTGTATTTTACTGTACTGTACATAACTGCATGCCAACCAGCAGACACCAGCTTCCTAAGGGCTCGACTACCCTTCACATCTTCCTAAGGGCTCGACTACCCTTCACATCTTCCTAAGGGCTCGACTACCCTTCACATCTTCCTAAGGGCTCGACTACCCTTCACATCTTCCTAAGGGCTCGACTACCCTTCACATCTTCCTAAGGGCTCGACTTCCCTTCACATCTTCCTAAGGGCTCGACTACCCTTCACATCTTCCTAAGGGCTCGACTACCCTTCACAACTTCCTAAGGGCTCGACTACCCTTCACATCTTCCTAAGGGCTCGACTACCCTTCACATCTTCCTAAGGGCTCGACTACCCTTCACATCTTCCTAAGGGCTCGACTACCCTTCACATCTTCCTAAGGGCTCGACTACCCTTCACATCTTCCTAAGGGCTCGACTACCCTTCACATCTTTCTAAGGGCTCGACTTCCCTTCACATCTTCCTAAGGGCTCGACTACCCTTCACATCTTCCTAAGGGCTCGACTACCCTTCACATCTTCCTAAGGGCTCGACTACCCTTCACATCTTCCTAAGGGCTCGACTTCCCTTCACATCTTCCTAAGGGCTCGACTACCCTTCACATCTTCCTAAGGGCTCGACTACCCTTCACATCTTCCTAAGGGCTCGACTACCCTTCACATCTTCCTAAGGGCTCGACTACCCTTCACATCTTCCTAAGGGCTCGACTACCCTTCACATCTTCCTAAGGGCTCGACTACCCTTCACATCTTGACAGATGGGCTGGAAATCCATCTTTGTATCTACACAGAGAAAGCTTTAGGGTTCAGCATATGATCAGTCAGGTTGGCCACCATGTATTTAGGTTGGCTACAGTGCATGTGAGCTAACCATGGTCACGGGAGACAATATGCGGCAATATCGGTTATGTTGGTACATTAATTAGCTGATGAGGTAATACACCTCTCTTTGGCTTTTTAATAATTAATGTGAAACAATATTGTGTCTGTGGAGTGGAATACAACTACAAACTGCTCTTCTTACTAAGCAGACTAAACATAGACCCATATATTTTAGACCCACCGCCATGACTCCTACAGGACTAAAGCCAATAGCAGATTAAAATGACCACTTTTAGGTAAACGTGGAAACAACAAATGAACAAATCTTAGATATTCTCCTTCACTGCTAGCATATGACAAGAACCCTGGTGCGGTGAGGAACAGTGGACAAAGCTGCAAGACGGTACGGCATAAAAATGACAGCCTCTACTTAGGGCGACTACATCGTTGCCATGGTAACATTACACAAAGCCCCAAACAAACCTAAACCAAAAGAGTCTTAAAAAAAATGCTGGCTGGAGAAATCGGTGGAAAACCACTTAAATGCCTCCCTCCTATCAGTACTTAACCTCCCCCCTCCTTAAAGCATTGGGAATAGAGGAACAAAGAGCTTCAAGCGTGCGTCTTTCCACAATGCCAAGTTAACTTCAGAGACCTGTTCAGGTGCACTATTAGATAATGCTAAACGCCTATTACACTGATGTGGACTTCCTGTTTCCCTCGGGGAGACAAACAGAGGCACGCCAGTGGTCCCTACAGACGTGTCGTGTGCAGGGGGTAGTTTGACCCCTTCCAATTCCCTATATGCCACTATACAAAGGTCACAAATGCCAAATAGGTTGACCACAATGCATCAAACATAAACTCGAGCATACTAACTGATTACCTATGAGGAAATTCATTACACAGGCTTGTAGTTAACTTATTAAGTTGGACCCAGTTAATAGTCTCCTATCGATCTCTCTAGTCACCGTCCATTTATTTGGGGGCCTAAGGGGTGAAACATACCCCATTCCTACTTCTGTGATTCGTACCATTACTGTTGACTGACTGTTACAGCGAAACTGTATTCCAACACTAGGCCTAATCTTTTATAGGCTTACAACATGATTTACAAATCCAATATCCTTCTTCCCGGAAGGCTATGGGCCTGACTGAGCGGACAATATAGATAAACAAACTTGAATACATTCACCTGAAAATGTATCTACAGTATGGCCGCCTAGCTTGCAAAATATACTGCACACACACAAATGTTTCTTTGTCCCTCCACTGAGGTTTACATATGCTGTGGCCACTTCCTTGAAAGGACTGACCAAACCTTCCAAGTTTTTATTTCTGGAAGGATGTGATGTCATCACCCTGTCACAGTGACAGGTCCGAGCTGTGACATCACTCTCACCTCACTGCCGATGTCATCTGACACCTGCCAATCAAACCATGGTGCGCTGAGGACATCTCTCTCTCTCCTGTGAGCCACTGTTGTTACCTGTGGTTGCCAGCAGTCCTGGCTGATGCAATAACCCAGGAGGAAGACTACGTGACACGTGACACAGTTTGACTCTTACAGCATGTGACACGCTTAACACATGAATGTAAGCAGACTGTTTGTCTAATGCCATATAGGCTACAGTGCATGACAAATAACGTTGATGCCAGGTTTTTAAAAATGATGATGGAATTATTATTGGGGGATAATGTCAGTCCTACACATGAAAGCTAAAATGTTACTGACTGCTGTAGCAGAAAATCACAAGGTAAAGGAGAATACTACATACAACAACACACAACTAGCCTTAAAGTTACAATAATATGTACAACAATACATAACTAGCCTTAAAGTTACAATAATATGTACAACAATACACAACTAGCCTTAAAGTTACAATAATATGTACAACAATACACAACTAGCCTTAAAGGTACAATACTACATACAACAATACACAACTATCCGTAAAGGTACAATAATACATAAAACAATACACAACTAGCCTTAAAGTTACAATAATATGTGCAACAATACACAACTAGCCTTAAAGTTACAATAATATGTACAACAATACACAACTATCCTTAAAGTTACAATACTACATAAAACAATACACAACTATCCGTAAAGGTACAATACTACATACAACAACACACAACTATTCTTAAAGGTGCAATACTACATACAACAACACACAACTAGCCTTAAAGTTACAATAATATGTACAACAATACACATCTAGCCTTAAAGTTACAATAATATGTACAACAATACACATCTAGCCTTAAAGGTACAATACTACATACAACAACACACAACTATCCTTAAAGGTACAATACTACATACAACAATACACAACTAGCCTTAAAGTTACAATAATATGTACAACAATACACAACTAGCCTTAAAGTTACAATACTACATACAACAATACA
>NC_048565.1:80535437-80580437 GCF_013265735.2 Oncorhynchus mykiss
GAAATATCCAGTAAGGCTAGAGTTTCTCTGAATCCATGACATCTTCAACTAGGCTAAATATAACTGGGCAAAACATTTACCTCAGAGGATGGAGAGGAGGGGCAGGCATGTCTTCCAATGACCAATAACTTTCATACCAACTGGACTGGAGAGGGAACATACTCACTCAAACATGCACAGAGACTCACACTAGAGTGAGAACTCCCTTAAATTAGTCAATGCAAAATAAATGGAAAACAGCAAAATAATTGGATCATTGGACCTATTCTTTGAAGCCGATCAAAACGATGCACCCAAATGTACTATATGGTAATAAGAGGATAATGAGAAGTACTGTACAAGATTGTTTTCTGTTGCACTCAACAGAGATGTAATTTGGCCTAGCTGCTGAACACTCCGTCATCTCGGCTGTGTCTGCATGGGAGAATATGCAAGTATGGAGATGTATATCATTACAATTACGAGTCAATTCATTATTCAAACTACATGACACAGATAAACAGCGAACACAAATGCAAAGTGAACGTCCCATATTGACATAGCACACACACACACACACACACACACACACACACACACACACACACACACACACACACAATAAACACACAATAGAGAATTACATTTCCCACAGAATAAATACCAATTTCCGAGCTAAATCCACCTTTTGTCCGGCCCAGATACAAAATTCCCTCCCAAGAAAAATACTACAGATTGGTGGAAAAAGATGTGTCTCAGATTATGAATAAGACATGGAAATACAGAGTGTACTATAATCTCCATAAAGAACAGAGACAAGCATTAGATGATTAAAACATTTGTGTGTAATGCTGACAAGGGCGGATCTGTGATGTTGTTAAACCACGATGACGATGTGAATGAGATCCGGGAACAATTGAACAACACCACTTTCTATCAGAAACTGTCATGTGACTCCACACCACTGTTCATGTGGAAAGTGGAGACATGATGCAAAAATAATATGAGTTAATGAAAGTAGACAATCCAATCAGAACCGTTATTCATGCCTAAACAAAAACCCACAGATGATTGGATAAGCCTCCAGGGAGACCTATTGTAGCCTCCATTGGCTCATTGACTGTAAATATTGCTGCTTGATTTTGATTTTGTTGATTTTTTTCTAAAAACCCAGTGTGGTGTCACTCCCTGCATATGTACACAATTCTATGGGTATGATTAACACCCTCAAGACAATACACAATATCAATGTGGAGATGCTTACGGCTTGCTTTGTTGTTGAATCCCTGTATGCTAACATCCCCCATCAGGGAGGCCTAGTGCCCACTGGCACACTGTCTTAGTCAACATCCCACTGGCACACTGTCTTAGTCAACAGCCCATTGGCACACTGTCTTAGTCAACAGCCCACTGGCACACTGTCTTAGTCAACAGCCCATTGGCACACTGTCTTAGTCAACAGCCCACTGGCACACTGTCTTAGTCAACAGCCCACTGGCACACTGTCTTAGTCAACAGCCCACTGGCACACTGTCTTAGTCAACAGCCCACTGGCACACTGTCTTAGTCAACAGCCCACTGGCACACTGTCTTAGTCAACAGCCCACTGGCACACTGTCTTAGTCAACGTCCCACTGGCACACTGTCTTAGTCAACGTCCCACTGGCACACTGTCTTAGTCAACGGCCCACTGGCACACTGTCTTAGTCAATGACCCACTGAAACACTGTCTTAGTCAACGACCCACTGGCACACTGTCTTAGTCAATGACCCACTGAAACACTGTCTTAGTCAATGACCCACTGATACACTCCCTAGCACTAACTGTACTAACTGATTATTCTGACTGAGAACTTTTTAATATTTGAAAATGACATGTTCATTCAACAGAACAGAACTGCTATGGGTAATAAAATGGCACCGAATCTGTATGTGTGGTTGAATGGGATTTTCAGCCCTAACTCTTGCATCCTATCAGACTCTGGAAACGCTTAATTGATAATGTATTCCTTCTAGTCGAGGGCACAGCAGAGGAACTTCATCGATTCCACTCCTTCATCAATACAACCAGTGAACATTTGAAATGAAACAAGTTTTCTTGACATTTTGATTAGGGGTGGTGGCTTTAGCACGGACCTATACTGGAAGCCGACGGAAAGGAGTTCCCTGTTACGTGGAGACAGCTTCCAATCTATACCCTTAAAAAAGAGCCTCCCCATCAGCCAAAACAGTCGCATACGCAGGATTTGTAATACACAGAATGACTATGACAACAAGCCGACCATCTGGATGAGCGTTTCAGACAGCGGGGTTACCCAGAGGAATGGCTGCATGATGTAAGGGAACGTTATAAAAACACGACCCAGGACGACAGCCTCAAGTCCAAACCACCCCGCCCTCCTGACCATGAGTTCAGTGCTTCCTTCAGTACTCCCCAACTGGTAAACAGTTCAACCAAATCATTAAAACACACTGGTACATCTTGAGCACTGATCCACAACTGGAAAAGACGTTTAAAGAACCCCTGGGGGTCGTCTTCAGACACGCCCCCAACATCAGTCACATGGTCTGATCTTCCACCAGTGCCACGTAGTACCTTCCTAGACAATGTCCGGATGTAATTATAGATGTGGCCGACGTACCCAGTGTAACTTTACGAACAAATGCACAATGTTCAATCACCCTATTACGGGCAAGGCCATTAAGATTAAGGGCAAAATTACGTGTTCCACAAAAAATGTGATATACCTGATCAAGTGTATTTGTGGTCTATGCTATGTAGGGAAAACGACACGAGCGCTGAAAACAAGGATAGCAGAACACAGGCGTATCAGGACCCTTGACCAGAGAAACCCTGTTTCCTGTGGCTGAACAAGTTCTCATTTACAAATACGACCTGGCCAAGATAAAGCAAAGCAGTTCGACACATACAAAAACACAGAGTTACACATGGAATAAACAAACATACTGTACAATCAATAATACAGTAGAAAAATCTAAATACAGCAGGTGCAAATGAGGTGAGATAAGAGAGGTAAGGCAATAAATAGGCCATGGTGGCGAAGTAATTACAATATAGCAATTAAACACTGGAATGGTAGAATGTGCAGAAGATGAATGTGCAAGTAGAGATACTGGTGTGCAAAGGAGCAAGATAAATAAATAAATACAGTATGGGGATGAGGTAGATTAGATGGCCTATTTACAGATGAGCTATGTACAGGTGCAGTGATCTGTGAGCTGCTCTGACAGCTGGTGTTTAAAGCTAGTGAGGGAGGTAAGAGTCTCCAGCTTCAGATATTTTTGCAGTTCGTTCCAGTCATTGGTAGCAGAGAACTGGAAGGAGAGGCGGCCGAAGGAAGAATTGGCTTTGGGGGTGACCAGTGAGATATACCTGCTGGAGCACGTGCTACGGGTGTGTGCTGCTATGGTGACCAGTTAGCTGAGATAAGGTGGGGCTTTACCAAGCAAAGACTTATAGATGACCTGGAGCCAGTGGTTTGGCGACGAGAATGAAGTGAGGACCAGCCAACGAGAGCGTACAGGTCGCAGTGGTGGGTAGTCTATGCGGCATGTGTGTGTGTACTTTTTAATATAGGTTCATTTTCAGAACACAAAGGTTTCTAAGGTAAGAGTTAAACAAATTAAAGGGGTTTGGGTCAGTGGATGTGACAAATCCAGTTACTGTAATTACATGCTGTGTTTACGAGGCTGTCTACACACTTGCACACACACTCACACACACACACACACACACACACACACACACACACACACACACACACACACACACACACACACACACACACAAAACATCTCTGGGGGAAACAATGAGATGCTTATAGAAAATGTATCAAAATAGAATCAATGGGTGAATAATGTAGCTAGCTGTGGGCACTGGGCAGCACAGAATAATGTAGCTAGCTGTGGGCACTGGGCAGCACAGAATAATGTAGCTAACTGTGGGCACTGGGCAGCACAGAATAATGTAGCTAACTGTGGGCACTGGGCAGCACATAATAATGTAGCTAGCTGTGGGCACTGGGCAGCACAGAATAATGTAGCTAGCTGTGGGCACTGGGCAGCACATAATAATGTAGCTAGCTTTGGGCACTGGGCAGCACAGAATAATGTAGCTAACTGTGGGCACTGGGCAGCACATAATAATGTAGCTAGCTGTGGGCACTGGGCAGCACAGAATAATGTAGCTAGCTGTGGGCACTGGGCAGCACAGAATAATGTAGCTAGCTGTGGGCACTGGGCAGCACATAATAATGTAGCTAGCTGTGGGCACTGGGCAGCACAGAATAATGTAGCTAGCTGTGGGCACTGGGCAGCACAGAATAATGTAGCTAGCTGTGGGCACTGGGCAGCACAGAATAATGTAGCTAGCTGTGGGCACTGGGCAGCACAGAATAATGTAGCTAGCTGTGGGCACTGGGCAGCACATGATAATGTAGCTAGCTGTGGGCACTGGGCAGCACAGAATAATGTAGCTAGCTGTGGGCACTGGGCAGCACATAATAATGTAGCTAGCTGTGGGCACTGGGCAGCACAGAATAATGTAGCTAGCTGTGGGCACTGGGCAGCACAGAATAATGTAGCTGGCTGTGGGTATTATGCAGCACAGAATAATGTAGCTAGCTGTGGGCACTGGGCAGCACAGACATAGGACTGTGGATCCAACACACACACCACACAGGTACATACATACCAGATGACACTGCTGTGGTGTATAAGAGGAAGTAATCCTTCAGCCCAGGAGAATGAAGTCAAGTTCAGGGGTTAGAGGTCATGGTGAAGGTTACTCAGGGTTCAGCTTGAGGAAGAGCAGCCTTGTCTTCAATACATATGTCAACACACCTCACTATGTACTTGCTTTTAACTTGAGATCAAATCCCACCTCACGACACAAGTTAAGTGTAGGAACAAAGTCTATTGTAGGATTAAAATCACTGAGCAAGTAAAAACTGGAGAGAAGCCAGACTCCAGTGGATGACTTGCTGTAAGCCCTATCTCTGAGACCTGTGCACTCTGTGTCTCGGGTTCTGATCCCCCTAATGCTGGTAGTGTTAGCGACAGCGCTAGCCATGTATCTGAGGTGTTAACCTACTCACCTCTTCCAAATGGGAGGATTTCTCAACAATGATATCAGCAGAGGTGCATGCATCGCTAGATAAGCCTTCGATGTCCCTAGCGTTGATTAAAATGATTCTGGAGCTCTTAAATAGCAGGTTTGTTGTGCTGTGTTTTTCCTATCTCTCTCTGACTGATGTCTCCCTCTCTTTGTAGTTCAGCTGATCTTTTGTAGCATTTCAATCTGGTCCTTTGTATGTGCTGTCACTGCTTTAATTAAATTAAGCCGACACAAACAATACAGGAGACAGAGAGAGGGAGAGAGAGAGACAGAGAGAGAGAGAGAGAGAGAGAGAGAGAGAGAGAGAGAGAGAGAGGGAGGGAGGGAGGGAGGGAGAAGATCTAATTAGTGGTCGGACAGATGAACATACAGGAATGCTATTGAGAGTGGACAGTAAGACTGCTGTCACTGTGTCAATCAGACAGACGGACAGACGAACATACAGGAATGCTATTGAGAGTGGACAGTAAGACTGCTGTCACTGTGTCAATCAGACAGACGGACATACGAACATACAGGAATGCTATTGAGAGTGGACAGTTAGACTGCTGACATCTGCTTCTTTGTCTAATCATAATTTCTTTCCACACACAAACACTTACATTTAACATTGACAAATGCATACATTAGCAAACACACAGACACAAATAAACACAGGAAAAATGCATGTGTGTGCATAAGTGCACGCACACACTGAACAATTAATTACAGTGCTGGTGCACAGACAGTAAATAGCTGGCCTTTCCCAGCGCTATATGGGACTTTTTTGTTGTTGTTGTACGTTTACCCCCTTTTCTCCCCAATTGGTAGTTACAGCTTTGTCTCATCGCTGCAACTCCCGTACGGACTCGGAAGAGTCAAAGGTCAAGAGCCATGCGTTCTCCGACACATGACCCTTCCAAGCCGCAATACTTCTTGACACACCGCTCGCTTAACCCAGAAGCCAGCCGCACCAATGTGTCGGAGGAAACACCGTACTACTGGCGACCGAAGTCAGTTTGCAGGCGCCCTGCCCACCACAAAGAGTCGCTAGAGCACGATGGGACGAAGAAATCCCGGGCCGGCCAAACCCTCCCATAACTCGGATGACGCTGTGTCAATTGTGCGCCGCCTCATGGGTTTCCCGGTCACGTTATAGAGAGTGAGAGAGAGCAACACAAAGAAATACAACAACCTACAGTGCAATCCCTCTCTCCGATACTGTTGCTGGGTTGGCGCCCCCTGGGTTGTGCCGTGGCGGAGATCTTTGTGGGCTATACTCGGCCTTGTCTCAGGATGGTAAGTTGGTGGTTGAAAATATCCCTCTAGTGGTGTGGGGGCTGTGCTTTATCAAAGTGGGTGGGGTTATATCCTTCCTGTTTGGCCCTGTCCGGGGGTATCATCGGATGGGGCCACAGTGTCTCCTGACCCCTCCTGTCTCAGCCTCCAGTATTTATGTTGCAGAGGTTTATGTGTCGGGGGGGGGGGGGGGGGGGGGGGGGGGGGGGGGGGGGGGGGGGGGGGGGGGGGGGGCTAGGGTCAGTTTGTTATATCTGGAGTACTTCTCCTGTCTTATCCGGTGTCCTGTGTGAATTTAAGTATGCTCTCTCTAATTCTCTCTTTCTTTCTCTCTCTCAGAGGACCTGAACCCTAGGACCATGCCTCAGGACTACCTTACATGATGACTCCTTGCTGTCCCCAGTCCACCTGGCCATGCTGCTGCTCCAGTTTCAACTGTTCTGCCAGCGGCTATGGAATCCTGACCTGTTCACCGGACGTGCTACCTGTCCCAGACCAATTATTTGACCATGCTGGTAATTTATGAACATTTGAACGACTTGGCCATGTTCTGTTATAATCTCCACCTGGCACAGCCAGAAGAGGACTGGCCACCCTTCAAATCCTGGTTCCTCTCTAGGTTTCTTCCTAGGTTTTGGCCTTTCTATGGAGTTTTTCCTAGCTAACGTGCTTCAACACCTGCATTGCTTGCTGTTTGAGGTTTTAGGCTGGGTTTCTGTACAGCACTTTGAGAGAGCAGCTGATGTACGAAGGGCTATATAAATACATTCGATTTGATTTGATGCTGGGCAGCAGAGATACAGTAAGTGGACAACATACAGTGGGTGTGTGTTTCTGAAGACTGCCTATCCAGCATGGACACAGAGTCAGACCCACAGAGATCCTGTTATGTTATTCTATGGCCAGACCTCTACACTGTCCACTTGCAGGTGTCATGACTAGAGGGAAGAGGAGCTACAAGGAGTTTGATTAAAAATAACACGACCCCCCCTCTCCTCCCTCCCTCCATTCATCCTCTCCTTTCACTTTCTCTCTCCATTCCTGGTCTGTGTGTCAGTTCCAGACATGTGTAAGTGGACCCTACAGTTCCGGGGGTCTAAATCAGCCCAGAGTCAAGGCTCTATTTCCAGTCCTCTAATAATGTGGCCTGGCACAGGCCGGCTCTCCTCTCTTCTCCTCACTATGTGTCCATCTGGAGGACTCGTCCCTCAATGCCATGTTGTAATGTCATATACAGGGGACGCTGTTCACATGGTCAACGTGTGGTGCCATTGGTCAAGTATCAACTTCTGTATCCTCAGATCCCTCAGGCCTGGGGCCCTTTAATTGTTCCCACGGAGTTCTCTGATACTCTGTGACCTATTACCAATGCTTATATGAGCCAAGAATGTGTACCTGTTACATACTATTTTAAGTTAATAAGATAGGATAAAATAGTAATTTATACATCCCCAGAGGGGACATTTGATTGCACCAGCCAAAGCATACATAATCAATAAACACAACAAGGACACAGACACTAAAAGCAGCACATCATCAATGAATAGAAAGCTGAAAGATACTTTTCCTTACAGTTTGAAAGAGACTTTTGCTTACAGTTTGAAAGAGACTTTTCCTTACAGTTTGAAAGAGACTTTCCCTTACAGTTTGAAAGAGACTTTTCCTTACAGTTTGAAAGAGACTTTTCCTTACAGTTTGAAAGAGACTTTTCCTTACAGTTTGAAAGAGACTTTTCCTTACAGTTTGAAAGAGACTTTTCCTTACAGTTTGAAAGAGACTTTCCCGTACAGTTTGAAAGAGACTTTCCCTTACAGTTTGAAAGAGACTTTTCCTTACAGTTTGAAAGAGACTTTCCCTTACAGTTTGAAAGAGACTTTTCCTTACAGTTTGAAAGAGACTTTCCCTTACAGTTTGAAAGAGACTTTCCCTTACAGTTTGAAAGAGACTTTTCCTTACAGTTTGAAAGAGACTTTCCCGTACAGTTTGAAAGAGACTTTTCCTTACAGTTTGAAAGAGACTTTCCCGTACAGTTTGAAAGAGACTTTTCCTTATGGGTTGAAAGAGACTTTCCCTTACAGTTTGAAAGAGACTTTCCCTTATGGGTTGAAAGAGACTTTCCTTTACACTTTGAAAGAGACTTTTCCTTACAATTTGAAAGAGACTTTTCCTTACAGTTTGAAAGAGACTTTTCCTTACAGTTTGAAAGAGACGTATCCTTACAGTTTGAAAGAGACTTTCCCTTACAGTTTGAAAGATACTTCCTTTTCAGTTCCAACCAGACCTGGAAAACGTCAGTTTTCCTATAACACAACGCCTACAGTAGCTCACATAAAGGCCTATACCGCAGCTATTTGTGTGCACCACACATAGTTTAGTTTCTAAGTCTACTGCTACTACCCACTAAACAAATACACCTCCTCCTCCTGTCACACAACAAGGCATTTAACCCAAACAGAAATGTGAGAGCCCAGCCATATTTGCTTTCCCTGTGTGACTTTGAGAGGGACGCTGCAAAACGCTGCGACCTGAGACAATGGTGGTGTAATTGAATTGGCAGACCTGAGAGTGAGAAGCTGTCAGTCTCACCTCACAGTAATCTCATTACTCCACAGCACAGGGAGAAAGTGGATTAGATGTCTCTGTCTCTACTGCTTCACATTTACACTACTGCTACAACTGATACAGGCAAACACCTCACTGTCATCACACTAACATACCTTACATTTTGCATGACATCTCACTCAGTGTATCTCCAGCTGGTGAAACGTGTGGAACATGCAACATCAGTAACACAGCACTGAGATCCGAAGGCCATATCCTAACTTGAACCACTCCTCATAACGTTTGCTCAAATTCTACATGAATTACAATAGGCTGTGATGTACAGTATTTGTGACTACACCATTGTGTGACTGCTGAGTTGCTGTCAATGCCTGGTGTGTTGTAGTTGGTTAGGTGCTTCAGTCAGCACCTGCTGCTACAGGGTTTGAGTGACAGGCCTGCGGAAGGAAGTGACTAGTTCTGGGACAGCTCATTCCAGGAACCAAAGTAGCACTGTAACAGTAGATAGGTGGTATACAGTGCATTCAGAAAGTATTCAGACCCTTTGACTTTTTCCACATTTTGTTACGTTACATCCTTAATCTAAAATGGAAGAAAAGGTATTTTTTCCCTCATCAATCTACACACAATACCCCATAATGACTGGGCTCTGGCTGGGCCACTCAAGGACATTCAGAGACGTGTCCCTAAGCCACTCCTGCGTTGCCTTGGCTGTGTGCTTAGGGTCGTTGTCCTGTTGGAAGGTGAACCTCGCCCCCAGTCTGAGGTCCTGAGCACTCTGGAGCAGGTTTTCATCAAGGATCTCTCTATACTTTGCTCTGTTCTTCTTTCCCTCGATCCTGACTAATCTCCCAGTCCCTGTCGCTGAAAAACAGACCAGAGAATCTTGCTTCTCGTGGTCTGAGAGGCCTTTAGGTACCTTTTGGCAAACTCCAAGTGGGCTGTCATGTGCCTTTTATTGAGGAGTGGCTTCCGTCTGGCCACTCTACCATAAAGTCCTGATTTGAGTGCTGCAGATATGGTTGTCCTTCTGGAAGGTTCTCCCATTGCCACAGAGGAACTCTGGAGCTCTGTCAGAGTGACAATCGGGTTCTTGGTCACCTCTCTGACCAAGGCCCTTCTCCCTTGATTGCTCAGTTTGACCGGTGGCCAGCTCTAGGAAGAGTCTTGGTGGTTCCAAACTTCTTCCATTTCAAAATGATGGAGGCCACTATGTTCTTGGGGACCTTCAATGCTGCAGAAATTGTTTTGGTACCCTTCCCCAGATCTGTGCCTCGACGCAATCCTGTCTCAGAGCTCTACGGACAATTCCAAGAACCTAATGGTTTGGTCAGCTGTGGGACCTTATATTGTCAGGTGTGTGCCTTTTCAAATCATGGCCAATCCATTGAATTTACCACAGGTGGACTCCAATCAAGTTGTAGAAACATTTCAAGGATGATCAATGGAAATAGGATCCACCTGAGCTCAATTTCAAGTCACATAGCAAAGGACCTGAATACTTATGTAAATAATGCATTTCTGTTGTTCTTTTTTTAACATTTGCAAACATTTCTAAAAACCTCTTTTCGCTTTGTCATTATGGGGTATTGGGTGTAGATTGAGGAGGAATGTATTTAATCCAAAAAGTCAAGGGGTCTGAATACTTTCTGAAAGCATCGTAGATCTGCAGTGGGTCTACAGACATGGAACCCAGAACAGATCAGTAGCATTTGAGTCAATGAACCAGGAGGAGAGAAGGCGAGAGAGAGAGAGAGAGAGGGGGGGAGAGGGGAGAGTAGAGTAGAGAAGGAGAGAGACAGAGAGAGAGAGTGAGAGAAGAGGAGAGAAGGAGAGAGAGGGAAAGGGAGGGGGAGAGAGAAGAGAAGAGAGAGTGAGAGACCCAGCGAGCGAAAGAGAGAGACCCTATGAAGATAACTATTAGAAAGCTCAAGCAGCCTCAGCTGACCCAAAGTGTAAATCTGAGGTATATGTTCATTCTGCTTGGGTTTTGAGATCAGATTTACTATGAGGCTGTACATCTGAGCCTCGAGACAGACATACTGCACAGATGGACAGGCAGAGACAACAGCTACTGTTCTCACTACTATCACACATAAATGTACTGTGTGGAGAAATATTAACAACTCTGAAATAGAATTAGAATAGAATATAATTACTAGAAACTAGGGCGCTAGTTTTCTTCCAGGGTTGTTCTTTACTACCAAGTCATAAACTGGACCGCGCCACACACAGTGAGGGTGTTGTATAGACTTCTGACACGTTTCCAGCTCAAACACCCCCGTGAGTCCATTTACTAGTGCCGCAAGAATCACTTACTGAGCTGACCTGTCATGGCCCCTATCCCACCCCAGCCAATCAGGAACCTAAGCTGAGACCCTTGGTGAAAACGATTGGTCCTCCAAAAGACAAGGTGAGATAGATAGAGAGAAGATAGAGCGTGAGAGCGAGAGCGAGAGCGAGGGAGAGGGTGATAGATAGAGATAGAGAGTGAGTGAGTGAGAGGGGGAGGGATGTAGAGCGAGAGAGAGAGGTAGAGAGAGAGAGTGAGAGTGTGAGGGGGGAGGGATGTAGAGAGAGAGAGAGAGGTAGCGAGAGAGAGAGTGAGATTGTGAGGGGGGAGGGATGTAGAGAGAGAGAGGTAGAGAGAGAGAGAGTGAGAGTGTGAGGGGGGAGGGATGTAGAGAGAGAGAGAGAGGTAGAGAGAGAGAGAGTGAGAGTGTGAGGGGGAGGGATGTAGAGAGAGAGAGAGAGAGGTAGAGAGAGAGAGAGTGAGAGTGTGAGGGGGGAGGGATGTAGAGAGAGAGAGAGAGGTAGAGAGAGTGAGAGTGTGAGGGGGGAGGGATGTAGAGAGAGAGAGAGGTAGAGAGAGAGTGAGAGTGTGAGGGGGGAGGGATGTAGAGAGAGAGGTAGAGAGAAAGAGAGTGAGAGTGTGAGGGGGAAAAACATATTTGGAGGCTGTCATCTCCTTCCAAATTAACAAATCAAAACAGCGAAACATTTAGGAATGCTCATCTCTGTGGTGACAGGCAGGGAACCTGTACCCCCCCCCCCCCCCCCCCCTTCATGTTTAATTGTCTCAGTTGGAGAACAGGCCCAGAAACACTCACACTGATGGAAACCATTTCTAGTTCTGAAATTAATGATTTCCCCTCTGTTCCTGGAGACATACATCATCCCTGTCCCCCCCACCCCCTCTCGGCATCTCTTGAGCTCACTTTCTCTCTGTCTCTCTATATGTCTCTCTCTCTCTCAATTTCAATTTCAATTTAAGGGCTTTATTAACATGAGAAACGTGTGTTAACATTGCCAAAGCTGTCACGACTCCGAACGATGGTGGCTCCCCTTCCCGTTCCGGTGGCGCTCGTCGTCGCCGGCCTACTAGCTGCCACTGATTCTTTCCTCCCCCTCCTTGTGTGTTTATTGGTTACACCTGTTATGAGTTTGTGGTAATTAGTTGGGCTTTATTAGTCAGCCGGCCCGCCTGTTTCTTTGTGCGGGATTAATTATTGTAACATTTGTGTATGTTGGAGACGAACGTGTTTGTTTCTGTTCGTGGATTTTGCTGGACTGTTTTCGTCCCCTGTGTTTGGGGCATTTGTTTTGAGCACCCAGTGTTTCGTGGGGTGGCCGTTGTTCACCGTGTGTGCATTAAAAGAGCACTATATTGAACTCTCTGTTTCCTGCGCCTGACTTCACACCCACGACACCCAGATCGTTACAAAAGCAAGTGAAGAAGATAAGAAACAAAAGTGAAATAAACAATAAAAAAATGTAAGGTCTACATTACCCTCACAAAAGTTCCAAAAGCATAAAGACATTTCAAATGTCATATTATGTGCAAATAGTTAACGTACAAATTAGCAAATAAATAAACATAAATATGGGTTGTATTTCCAATGGTGTTGGTTCTTCACTGGTTGCCCTTTTCTTGTGGCAACAGGTCACAAATCTTGCTGCTGTGATGGCACACTGTGGTATTTCACCCAGTAGATATTGGTGTTTATTTAAATTGGGTTTGTTTTCTAATTCTTTGTGGGTTTGTGTAATCTGAGGGAAATATGTGTCTCTAATATGGTCATTCATTTGGCAGGAGGTTAGGAAGTCCAGCTCAGTTTCCTAGTCTCTCCTCAGTTGATTTGGTGTGCAGATAGATACGGAAAGTAGGGAGGTATTTAGAGAGGCGTGACAATATGCTGGAATGTTCCGAAAATTAAAGGGAGCTCAGCACAGCACACCACGTTACACCGGGGTCACACTGCCATGTACTGTCACTGCCCTTGTCACTGCCCTGAGGCAAAACAATGATGCCTAAGTGGCCTTCTTGGCAGCGAAGGAGCAGAGCAGTGCAACACCATTTGCCCTTATGGCAGCCATGATGCATTGTAATGGAACTTTAGCCTTCCTTATGCATGTTTAAATAGACCCCTTCAGCAGCCATTGTTCACATGCTCATGTGACTCCTCCTTACCCTCTGTTTTCGTCCTCTTTCCCCATTATAGAATATAATTACTGATGGCTCGGAGCCAGCATTAAGAGTGCCATGGCTTTAATACGTGTGAACCAAAACAAATCATTCTCTTTGCTGCATACCTCCTCTGTTAATACAAATGACATTTATCTGAAGTCTACGTTAAAAGGAATCACACCCCTATATGCCGGCTGCTATATGTAGTACTTCATCTCCCATGACCACAGCTACAGAGGCACTTAATCTCTCTCTCTCTCTCTCTCTCTCTCTCTCTCTCTCTCTCTCTCTCTCTCTCTCTCTCTCTCTCTCTCTCTCTCTCTCTCTCTCTCTCTCTCTCTCTCTCTCTCTCTCTCTCTCTCTCTCTCTCTCTCTCTCTCTCTCTCTCTCTCTCTCTCTCTCTCTCTCTCTCTCATTAAATAAAATGTGCTTTATTGGCATGACAAAAGATTGTGCATATTGCCAAAGCTTACTTTGGAGATGAACAATATTAACATAATTAAAATAATAATCAATACTGTCAATGGGACAACAGTAACAACATGCATTGAACAATAACAATAAGCATAGAGGACATGTGCAGGTTGGTTGATCTGTCAGACATTGTCCCTCATCTTATGGCAGGCAGCAATGTGGTGCGCTGCCAACCCACAGCTGTCTGAGGCCTCCCCCAACAGGACGGGAAGGCTATTCTGATCAGTGGTCTTTGAAACCTTCAAAAAGCGTTTCAAATTTGGGGAAATTACACTCTCTAATTGTTTTATATTTTGTACATTTTGTCAGGAAATGCAGCTCTGTCTTGGGTTCTGCTGTTCTGCTGTTCTGCTTGATTTAACCTTATTTAACCAGGTAGGTCAGTTGAGAACAAGTTCTCATTTACAACTGTGACCTGGCCAAGACAAAGCAAAGCAGTGCAACAAAAACGACACATTGTTACACATGGGATAAACAAACGTACAGTCAAAAACACAATGGAAAAACTGTATTAGACTGGAGTGATATATGTGCAGATGAGGGTGTGCAAGTAGAAATACTGGTGTGCAAAAGAGCAGAAAAACAAAAACAAATATGGGGATGAGGTAGGTAGTTGGTTGGATGGACTATTTACAGATGGACTGTGTACAGCTGCAGCGATCGGTAAGCTGATCTGACAGCTGACGCTTAAAGTTAGTGAGGGAGATAAACAGTGCCTTGCGAAAGTATTCGGCCCCCTTGAACTTTGCGACCTTTTGCCACATTTCAGGCTTCAAACATAAAGATATAAAACTGTATTTTTTTGTGAAGAATCAATAACAAGTGGGACACAGTCATGAAGTGGAACGACATTTATTGGATATTTCAAACATTTTTAACAAATCAAAAACTGAAAAATTGGGCGTGCAAAATTATTCAGCCCCTTTACTTTCAGTGCAGCAAACTCTCTCCAGAAGTTCAATGAGGATCTCTGAATGATCCAACGTTGACCTAAATGACTAATGATGATAAATACAATCCACCTGTGTGTAATCAAGTCTCCGTATAAATGCACCTGCACTGTGATAGTCTCAGAGGTCTGTTAAAAGCGCAGAGAGCATCATGAAGAACAAGGAACACACCAGGCAGGTCCGAGATACTGTTGTGAAGAAGTTTAAAGCCGGATTTGGATACAAAAAGATTTCCCAAGCTTTAAACATCCCAAGGAGCACTGTGCAAGCGATAATATTGAAATGGAAGGAGTATCAGACCACTGCAAATCTACCAAGACCTGGCCGTCCCTCTAAACTTTCAGCTCATACAAGGAGAAGACTGATCAGAGATGCAGCCAAGAGGCCCATGATCACTCTGGATGAACTGCAGAGATCTACAGCTGAGGTGGGAGACTCTGTCCATAGGACAACAATCAGTCAGTCGTATATTGCACAAATCTGGCCTTTATGGAAGAGTGGCAAGAAGAAAGCCATTTCTTAAAGATATCCATAAAAAGTGTTGTTTAAAGTTTGCCACAAGCCACCTGGGAGACACACCAAACATGTGGAATAAGGTGCTCTGGTCAGATGAAACCAAAATTGAACTTTTTGGCAACAATGCAAAATGTTATGTTTGGCGTAAAAGCAACACAGCTGAACACACCATCCCCACTGTCAAACATGGTGGTGGCAGCATCATGGTTTGGGCCTGCTTTTCTTCAGCAGGGACAGGGAAGATGGTTAAAATTGATGGGAAGATGGATGGAGCCAAATACAGGACCATTCTGGAAGAAAACCTGATGGAGTCTGCAAAAGACCTGAGACTGGGACGGAGATTTGTCTTCCAACAAGACAATGATCCAAAACATAAAGCAAAATCTACAATGGAATGGTTCAAAAATAAACATATCCAGGTGTTAGAATGTCCAAGTCAAAGTCCAGACCTGAATCCAATTGAGAATCTGTGGAAAGAACTGAAAACTGCTGTTCACAAATGCTCTCCATCCAACCTCACTGAGCTCGTGCTGTTTTGCAAGGAGGAATGGGAAAAAATGTCAGTCTCTCGATGTGCAAAACTGATAGAGACATACCCCAAGCGACTTACAGCTGTAATCGCAGCAAAAGGTGGCGCTACAAAGTATTAACTTAAGGGGTCTGAATAATTTTGCACGCCCAATTTTTCAGTTTTTGATTTGTTAAAAAAGTTTGAAATATCCAATAAATGTCGTTCCACTTCATGATTGTGTACCACTTGTTGTTGATTCTTCACAAAAAAATACAGTTTTATATCTTTATGTTTGAAGCATGGAATGTGGCAAAAGGTCGCAAAGTTCAAGGGGGCCGAATACTTTCGCAAGGCACTGTAAGTCTCCAACTTCAGTGATTTTTGCAATTCGATCCACTCATTGGCAGCAGAGAACTGGAAGGAAAGTTGGCCAAAGGAGGAATTGGCTTTGGGGATGAACAGTGAAATATACCTGCTGGAGCGCGTGCTACAGGTGGGTGTTGTTATGGTGACCAGTGAGCTGAGATAAGGCAGAGCTTTACCTAGCAAAGACTTATAGATGACCTGGAGCAAGTGGGTTTGGCGACGAATATGAAGCGAGGACCAGCCAACGAGAGCATACATGTCGCAGTGGTGTGTAGTAGATGGGGCTTTGGTGACAAAACGGATGGCCCTGTGATAGACTGCATCCAATTTGCTGAGTAGAGTGTTGGAGGCTATTTTGTAAATGACATCACCGAAGTCAAGGTTCGGTAGGATGGTCAGTTTAACGAGGGTATGTTTGGCAGCATGAGTGAAGGTGGCTTTGTTGCAAAATAGGAAGTCAATTCTAGATTTAACTTTGGATTGTCGATGCTTAATGTGAGTCTGGAAGGAGAATTGACAGTCTAGCCAGACACCCAGGTATTTATAGTTGTCCACATATTCTCCACATAGTTGTCCACATAGTTGTCCACAAGTCAGAACCGTCCAGAGTAGTGATGCTAGGGCGGGCGGGTGCTTGCGGCGATCAGTTGAAGAGCATGCATTTAGTTTTACTAGCATTTAAGAGCAGTTGGAGGCCACGGAAGGAGTGTTGTATGGCGTTGAAGCTTGTTTGGAGGTTTGTTAACACAGTGTCCAAAGAAGGGCCAGATGTATACAGAATGGTGTCGTCTGCAAAGAGGTGAGTCAAAGATGATGATCCACATCATTGATATATACAGAGAAAAGAGTCGGCTCGAGAATTGAAGCCTCCAATTTGACACACTGAACTCTATCTGAGAAGCCATTCCTCTACAGGGAGCCAGGTTTTCCTGTGTCTACCCTTCTCAATGGCAAGGCTGTGCTCACTGAGCTTGTACTATGTCAAGGTTTTTCTAAGGTTTTGATCAGTAACCTTGGCAAAATAGTTTGCCACAATGTACTGTCGATTTAGGGCCAGATAGCACTGCATTTTGCTTTGTGCTTGTGTTTCACAATAAGTAATGTAGTTTTGTTTTGACTGTGTTGTAATTTGGTTTCTTCTGATTGATTGGATGTTCTGGTCCTGAGGCTTCAGTGTGTTAGTAGAACACATTTGCGAACTCTGCTCCAGGACCAGCTGGATGAGGAGACTATTTTCTTTGCTCAGCTCTTGGTATTGCAGGGCTTGGTAATGATATGAGAGGGGGTCACTGTATTGTAGATGTTTCCAAAAAGTTTTGTATTATTAGTGTATATTGAGAGAGGGAGAAGACATACCATGCTCTTATCCTGTGGATGGGCAGACAGGCAGAGAAAGACGTGTATGAATATGACACCCCTTAAAATTCCCCTGTCTATCAGAGCACACAACCCCCTGGATCTCCACACAACCCCCTGGATCTCCACACTACCCCCTGGATCTCCACACAACCCCCTGGATCTCCACACTACCCCCTGGATCTCCACACTACCCCCTGGATCTCCACACTACCCCTGGATCTCCACACTACCCCTGGATCTCCACACTACCCCTGGATCTCCACACTACCCCCTGGATCTCCACACTACCCTCTGGATCTCCACACTACCCCCTGGATCGTCACACTACCCCCCTGGATCTCCACACAAACCCCCTGGATCTCCACACTACCCCCTGGATCTCCATACTACCCCCTGGATCTCCACACTACCCCCTGGATCTCCACACTACAACCTGGATCTTCACACTACCCCCTGGATCTCCACACTACCCTCTGGATCTCCACACTACCCCCTGGATCTTCACACTACCCCCCTGGATCTCCACACTATCCCCTGGATCTCCACACTACCCTCTGGATCTCCACACTACCCCCTGGATCTCCACACTACAACCTGGATCTTCACACTACACCCTGGATCTCCACACTACCCCCTGGATCTCCACACTACAACCTGGATCTTCACACAGCCCTCAGGATATGTGACTGACTGCTTCATGCTAAGTTGTATTCTAATGCCAACAGGGTATTTAGGCCTTTTAATTTAACTTGTTAGTTCAATTATTTATAATCTGGCGGAGAGCCATGATATCACAGCCAAAGGAGGGCTAGGATGAGATACGTCCTTCAGAGGACATATAGACAGGTGCTGAGTTCTCTCTGAGCCTTAACACACCCACTGCTGCTCAGCCAGTCATCCCTACACTCACAAGCACTCCTGCTGCTATCTCGTTTGGCATCCCAACGCTGTACAGCATCCACTTTTATTAATAGGCACTGATTTAATTTGGGATACACATGTTGGAGAGCACTGGGAAAAATAACTCTTATTCAGAGGAGATGAAAAGAGCTGGCATCTAGGTGGAGCATTTCATTAATTTCTTGTGTTTGGACACTGTCCTGCTATTTTTGGCCCAGCCGTGTCAATGTTACCCTAAATGTGGGAGGGGTTAAAGTATAATATATTATGACCAACAGTGGTTTTCACAAACTGATAGTATGTTGGAATCTTCTGCTGAATGATTATAACATGTACAGTCGTGGCAAAAAGTATTGAGAATGACACAAATATTAATTTTCACAAAGTTTGCTGCTTCAGTGTCTTTAAATATTTTTGTCAGATGTTACTATGGAATAATGAAGTATAATTAAAGCATTTCATAAGTGTCAAATGTTTTTATTGACAATTGCATGAAGTTGATGCAAAGAAAACCCTTCTTTTTCAAGACCTCTGCAATCCGCCCTGGCATGCTGTCAATTAACTTCTGGGCCACATCCTGACTGATGGCAGCCCATTCTTGCATAATCAATGCTTTGAGTTTGTCAGAATTTGTGGGTTTTTGTTTGTCCACCCGCCTCTTGAGGATTGACCACAAGTTCTCAATGGGATTAAGGCCTGGGGAGTTTCCTGGCCATGGACCCAAAATATCAATGTTTTCTTCCCCGGGCCACTTAGTTATCACTTTTGCCTTATGGCAAGGTGCTCCATCATGCTGGAAAAGGCATTGTTCGTCCCCAAACTGTTCCTGGGTGGTTGGGAGAAGTTGCTCTCGGAGGATGTGTTGGCTGTGTTCTTAGGCAAAAATTGTGAGTGGAGAAGCAACCCCACACATGAATAGTCTCAGGATGCTTTACTGTTGGCATGACACAGGACTGATGGTAGCGCTCAGCCTGTCTTCTCCGGACAAGCGTTTTTCCGGATGCCCCATACAATAGGAAAGGGGATTCATCAGAGAAAATTACTTTACCCCAGTCCTCAGCATTCCAATCCCTGTACCTTTTGCAGAATAGCAGTCTGTCCCTGATGTTTTTCCTGCAGAGAAGTGTCTTCTTTGCTGCCCTTGACACCAGGCCATCCTCCAAAAGTCTTTGCCTCACTGTGCGTGCAGATGCACTCACACCTGCCTGCTGCCATCCCTGAGCAAGCTCTGTACTGGTGGTGCCCCGATCCGGCAGCTGAATCAACTTTAGGAGATGGTCCTGGCGCTTGCTGGACTTTTTTGGGTGCCCTGAAGCCTTCTTCACAACAATTGAACCGCTCTCCTTGAAGTTCTTGATGATCCGATAAATGGTTGATTTAGGTGCAATCTTAGTGCCAGCAATATCCTTGCCTGTGAAGCCCTTTTTGTGCAAAGCAATGATGACGGCATGTGTTTCCTTGCAGGTAACCATGGTTGACAGAGGAAGAACAATGATTCCAAGCACCGCCCTCCTTTTGAAGCTTCCAGTCTGTTATTCAAACGCAATCAGCATGACAGAGCGATCTCCAGCCTTGTCCTCGTCAACACTCACACTTGTGTTAACGAGAGAATCACTGACTTAATGTCAGCTGGTCCTTTTGTGGCAGGGCTGAGATGCAGTGGAAATGTTTTTTGGGGATTCAGTTCATTTGCATGGCATTAATTTCAATTAATCTGATCACTCTTCATGGAGTATATGCAAATTGCCATCATACAAACTGAGGCAGCAGACTTAGTGAAAATTAATATTTGTGTCATTCTCAAAACTTTTGGCAATGGCTGTACAGTGCATTTGGAAAGTATTCGGACTCATTCACTTTTCCACATTTTGGTACGTTACTGCCTTATTCTAACATCAAATAAATAGTTTTTCTACACATAATCAAATCAAGTTGTACTTGTCACATGCGCTGAATACAACAGGTGTAGTAGACCTTACAGTGAAATGCTTACTTACAAGCCCTTAACCAACAATGCAGTTTTAAGAAAATACCCCCCAAAAAGTAAGAGATAATAATAACAAATAATTAAAGTGCAGCAGTAAATAACAATAGGAGGGCTATATTCAGAGGGTGCCGGTGCAGAGGCAATATGCGGAGGCACCGGTGTCGAGGTAATTGATGTAATATGTACATGTAGGTAGAGTTATTAAAGTGGGGGGCAATGCAAATAGTCTGGGTAGCCATTTGATTAGCTGTTCAGGAATCTTATGGCTTGGGCATAGAAGCTGTTTAGAAGCCGCTTGCCGTGCGGTAGCAGAGATAACAGTATATGACTAGGTTGGCTGGAGTCTTTGACAATTTATAGGGCCTTCCTCTGACACCGCCTGTTATAGAGGTCCTGGATGGCAGGATGCTTGGCCCCGGTGATGTACTGGGCCGTACGCACTACACTCAGTAGTGCCTTGCGGTTGGAGGCCAAGCAATTGCCATACCAGGCAGTGATGCAACCAGTCAGGATGCTCTCAATGGTGCAGCTGTAAAACCTTTTGAGGATCTGAGGACCCAGCCAAACTTTTTCAGTCTCAACAGGTTTTTGTCTTGCCCTCTTCACGATTGTCTTGGTGTGCTTGGACCATGCTATTTTGTTGGTGATGTTGACGCCAAGGAACTTGAAGCTCTCAACCTGCTCCACTACAGCCCCGTCGATGAGAATGGGCGGTGCTCTGTCCTCCTTTTCCTGTAGTCCACAATCATCTCCTTTGTTTTGATCACGTTGAGGGAGAGGTTGTTGTCCTTGCACCACACGGTCAGGTCTCTGACCTCCTCCCTATAAGCTGTCTCGATGTTGTCGGTGATCAGGCCTACAAGGCCTACTAATGATGGTGTTGGAGTCGTGCCTGGCCGTGCAGTCATGAGTGAACAGGGAGTACAGGAGGGGACTGAGCACGCACCCCTGAGGGGCCGCTGTGTTGAGGATCAGCGTGGCACATGTGTTGTTACCTACCCTTACCACCTAGGGCATCAGGACGTCCAGGATCCAGTTGCAGAGGGAGGTGTTTAGGTGAGGTGTTTCCCAGGGTCCTTAGCTTAGTGATGAGCTTTGAGGAAACTATGGTCATGTAGTCAAAGAATAGCATTCTCACATAGGTGTTCCTTTTGTCCAGGTGTGAAAGGGCAGTGTGGAGAGCAATAGAGATGGCATCATCTGTGGATCTGTTGGTGCGGTATGTACATTGGAGTGGGTCTAGGGTTTCTGGGATAATGGTGTTGATGTGAGCCATGACCAGCCTTTCAAAGCATTTCATGGCTACAGACGTGAGTGCTACGTGTCGGTAGTCATTTAGGCAGGTTACCTAAGTGTTCTTGGGCACAGGGACTATGGAGGTCTGCTTGAAACATGTTGGTATTACACTCAGACAGGTAGAGGTTGAAAATGTCAGTGAAGACACTTTCCAGATGGTCAGCACATGCTCGGAGTACACGTCCTGGTAATCCATCAGGCCCTGCAGCCTTCCTGAATGTTGTCCTGTTTAAAGGTCTTACTCACATCGGCTGCGAAGAGCGTGATCACACAGTCATCCGTAACAGCTGATGCTCTCATGCGTGTTTCAGTGTTTCTTGCCTCGAAGTGAGCACAGAAGTTATTTAGCTCGTCTGGTAGGCTCGTGTCATTGGGCAGCTCTCGGCTGTGCTTCCCTTTGAAGTCTGTAATAGTTTGCAAGCCCTGCCACATCCAACAAGCGTTGGAGCCGGTGTAGGACGATTCGATCTTAGTCCTGTATTGACACTGCCTGTTTGATGGTTCGTTAGAGGGCATAGCGGGATCTCTTTTAGCTTCTTATGGGCAGGTAGCATCCCACCTGGCCAAAATCCGGTGAAATTGCAGAGCGCGAAATTCAAACGACAGTATTATCAATATTTAACTTTCATAAAATCACAAGCGTAATACATCAAAATAAAGATTAACTTCTTGTTAATCCAGCCGATGTGTCAGATTTCAAAAAGGCTTTACGGCCAAAGCAAACCATGCGATTATCTGAGGACAGCTCCCGCATACTAACATATGAAAAACATATTTCAACCAAGCAGGTGCGACACGAAAGTCAGACATAGCGATATAAAAAATGCCTTACCTTTGATGATCTTCTTCTGTTGGCACTCCAAAAGGTCCCAGTTGTATCACAAATGGTATTTTTGTTCAATAATGTCCTTCTTTATATCCATAAAAAAATCAGTTTAGCTGGCGCGCTTCAGTCAATAATCCGCTCAATTTCCCCCATCAAAATGAATACAAAATGAATCCCAAACGTTAGAGTGGTTTCTATCCAAATCTACCAATTATATGCATATCCTAGCTTCTGGGCCTGAGTAACAGACAGTTTACTTTGGGCATGTTTTTCATCCGGTCGTCAACATACTGCCCCCTACAAAAGAGAGGTTAAGTATCCGGGTTAGAGTCATGCTCCTTGAAAGCGGCAGCTCTACCCTTTAGCTCAGAGAGAATGTTGCCTTAATCGATGGCTTCTGGTTGGGGTATGTACGTTCAGTCACTGTTGGGACGACGTCCTCGATGCACTTATTGATAAAGCCAGTGACTGTTGTGGTGTACTCAATGCCTCAATGAATTCAATGTCCTCAATGTACTCAATGCCTCAATGTACTCAATGTACTCAATGCCTCAATGTACTGAATGTAATCAGAAGAATCCAGGAACATATTCCAGTCTGTGCTAGCAAAACAGTTCTGTAGTTTAGCATCTGCTTCATCGGACCACTTTTTTATAGACCGAGTCACTGGTGCTTCCTGCTTTATTTTTTGCTTCTAATCAGGAGAATAGATTAGCCAAATGGAATGCGACGGAGAGCATTCTACGTGTCTCTGTGTGTGAAGTGAAGGTGGTCTAGAATTGTTTTCCCTCCGGTTGCACATTTAACATGCTGATAGAAATTAGGTTTTACCCTATTTACATAAGTATTCAGAACATTTGCTATGAGACTCGAAATTTTGGTACGTTACTGCCTTATTCTAACATCAAATAAATAGTTTTTCTACACATAATCAAATCAAGTTGTACTTGTCACATGCGCTGAATACAACAGGTGTAGTAGACCTTACAGTGAAATGCTTACTTACAAGCCCTTAACCAACAATGCAGTTTTAAGAAAATACCCCCCAAAAAGTAAGAGATAATAATAACAAATAATTAAAGTGCAGCAGTAAATAACAATAGGAGGGCTATATTCAGAGGGTGCCGGTGCAGAGGCAATATGCGGAGGCACCGGTGTCGAGGTAATTGATGTAATATGTACATGTAGGTAGAGTTATTAAAGTGGGGGGCAATGCAAATAGTCTGGGTAGCCATTTGATTAGCTGTTCAGGAATCTTATGGCTTGGGCATAGAAGCTGTTTAGAAGCCGCTTGCCGTGCGGTAGCAGAGATAACAGTATATGACTAGGTTGGCTGGAGTCTTTGACAATTTATAGGGCCTTCCTCTGACACCGCCTGTTATAGAGGTCCTGGATGGCAGGATGCTTGGCCCCGGTGATGTACTGGGCCGTACGCACTACACTCAGTAGTGCCTTGCGGTTGGAGGCCAAGCAATTGCCATACCAGGCAGTGATGCAACCAGTCAGGATGCTCTCAATGGTGCAGCTGTAAAACCTTTTGAGGATCTGAGGACCCAGCCAAACTTTTTCAGTCTCAACAGGTTTTTGTCTTGCCCTCTTCACGATTGTCTTGGTGTGCTTGGACCATGCTATTTTGTTGGTGATGTTGACGCCAAGGAACTTGAAGCTCTCAACCTGCTCCACTACAGCCCCGTCGATGAGAATGGGCGGTGCTCTGTCCTCCTTTTCCTGTAGTCCACAATCATCTCCTTTGTTTTGATCACGTTGAGGGAGAGGTTGTTGTCCTTGCACCACACGGTCAGGTCTCTGACCTCCTCCCTATAAGCTGTCTCGATGTTGTCGGTGATCAGGCCTACCAGGCCTACTAATGATGGTGTTGGAGTCGTGCCTGGCCGTGCAGTCATGAGTGAACAGGGAGTACAGGAGGGGACTGAGCACGCACCCCTGAGGGGCCGCTGTGTTGAGGATCAGCGTGGCACATGTGTTGTTACCTACCCTTACCACCTAGGGCATCAGGACGTCCAGGATCCAGTTGCAGAGGGAGGTGTTTAGGTGAGGTGTTTCCCAGGGTCCTTAGCTTAGTGATGAGCTTTGAGGAAACTATGGTCATGTAGTCAAAGAATAGCATTCTCACATAGGTGTTCCTTTTGTCCAGGTGTGAAAGGGCAGTGTGGAGAGCAATAGAGATGGCATCATCTGTGGATCTGTTGGTGCGGTATGTACATTGGAGTGGGTCTAGGGTTTCTGGGATAATGGTGTTGATGTGAGCCATGACCAGCCTTTCAAAGCATTTCATGGCTACAGACGTGAGTGCTACGTGTCGGTAGTCATTTAGGCAGGTTACCTAAGTGTTCTTGGGCACAGGGACTATGGAGGTCTGCTTGAAACATGTTGGTATTACACTCAGACAGGTAGAGGTTGAAAATGTCAGTGAAGACACTTTCCAGATGGTCAGCACATGCTCGGAGTACACGTCCTGGTAATCCATCAGGCCCTGCAGCCTTCCTGAATGTTGTCCTGTTTAAAGGTCTTACTCACATCGGCTGCGAAGAGCGTGATCACACAGTCATCCGTAACAGCTGATGCTCTCATGCGTGTTTCAGTGTTTCTTGCCTCGAAGTGAGCACAGAAGTTATTTAGCTCGTCTGGTAGGCTCGTGTCATTGGGCAGCTCTCGGCTGTGCTTCCCTTTGAAGTCTGTAATAGTTTGCAAGCCCTGCCACATCCAACAAGCGTTGGAGCCGGTGTAGGACGATTCGATCTTAGTCCTGTATTGACACTGCCTGTTTGATGGTTCGTTAGAGGGCATAGCGGGATCTCTTTTAGCTTCTTATGGGCAGGTAGCATCCCACCTGGCCAAAATCCGGTGAAATTGCAGAGCGCGAAATTCAAACGAAAGTATTATCAATATTTAACTTTCATAAAATCACAAGCGTAATACATCAAAATAAAGATTAACTTCTTGTTAATCCAGCCGATGTGTCAGATTTCAAAAAGGCTTTACGGCCAAAGCAAACCATGCGATTATCTGAGGACAGCTCCCGCATACTAACATATGAAAAACATATTTCAACCAAGCAGGTGCGACACGAAAGTCAGACATAGCGATATAAAAAATGCCTTACCTTTGATGATCTTCTTCTGTTGGCACTCCAAAAGGTCCCAGTTGTATCACAAATGGTATTTTTGTTCAATAATGTCCTTCTTTATATCCATAAAAAAATCAGTTTAGCTGGCGCGCTTCAGTCAATAATCCGCTCAATTTCCCCCATCAAAATGAATACAAAATGAATCCCAAACGTTAGAGTGGTTTCTATCCAAATCTACCAATTATATGCATATCCTAGCTTCTGGGCCTGAGTAACAGACAGTTTACTTTGGGCATGTTTTTCATCCGGTCGTCAACATACTGCCCCCTACAAAAGAGAGGTTAAGTATCCGGGTTAGAGTCATGCTCCTTGAAAGCGGCAGCTCTACCCTTTAGCTCAGAGAGAATGTTGCCTTAATCGATGGCTTCTGGTTGGGGTATGTACGTTCAGTCACTGTTGGGACGACGTCCTCGATGCACTTATTGATAAAGCCAGTGACTGTTGTGGTGTACTCAATGCCTCAATGAATTCAATGTCCTCAATGTACTCAATGCCTCAATGTACTCAATGTACTCAATGCCTCAATGTACTGAATGTAATCAGAAGAATCCAGGAACATATTCCAGTCTGTGCTAGCAAAACAGTTCTGTAGTTTAGCATCTGCTTCATCGGACCACTTTTTTATATACCGAGTCACTGGTGCTTCCTGCTTTATTTTTTGCTTCTAATCAGGAGAATAGATTAGCCAAATGGAATGCGACGGAGAGCATTCTACGTGTCTCTGTGTGTGAAGTGAAGGTGGTCTAGAATTGTTTTCCCTCCGGTTGCACATTTAACATGCTGATAGAAATTAGGTTTTACCCTATTTACATAAGTATTCAGAACATTTGCTATGAGACTCGAAATTGAGGTCAGGTGCATCCTGTTTCATTGGTCATCCTTGAGATGTTTCTATTACTTGATTGGAGTCCACCTGTAGTAAATTCAAATGATTGGACATGATTTGAAAAGGCACACACCTGTCTATGTAAGGTTTTACAGTTGACAGCGCATGTCAGAGTAAACACCAAGCCATGAGGTTGAAGGAATTGTCCATAGAGCTCCAAGACAGGAACTGTGTCAAGGCACAGACTGGGGAAGTGTACCAAAACAATTCTGCAGCATTGAAGGTCCCCAAGAACACAGTGGCCTCCATCATTCTAAAATGGAAGAAGTTTGGAACCATCAAGATTCTTCCTAGAGCTGGCCGCCCGGCCAAACTGAGTAATCGGGAGAGAAGGGCCTTGGTCATGGAGGTGACCAGCAACCCGATGGACACTGACAGATCGTCAAAGTTCCTCTGTGGAGATGGAATAACCTTCCAGAAGGACAACCATCTCTACAGCACTCCACCAATCAGGCCTTTATGGTAGAGTGGCCAGAAGGAAGCCACTCCTCAGTAAAAGGCACATGACAGCTTACTTTGAGTTTGCCAAAAGGCACCTAAAGGACTCTCAGACCATGATAAACAAGATTCTCTGGTCTGATGAAACCTAAATTTGACCTGAATGTCAAGCAAAATGTCTGGGGGAAGCCTGGCACCATCCCTACGGTGAAGTATGGTGGTGGCAGCATCATGTTGTGGGGATGTTATTCAGATGCAGGGCCTGGGAGACTAGTCAGGATCGAGGGAAAGATGAACGAAGCAAAGTACAAAGAGATCCTTGAAGAAAACGCTCAGGACATCAGCCTGTGGTGAAGATTCACCTTCCAACAGGATAATGACCCAAAGCACACAGCCAAGACAACGCAGGTATGACTTCGGGACAAGTCTCCGAAAGTCCTTGAGTGTCCCAACCAGAGCTCGGACTTGAATCCGATTTTAAACATCTCTGGAGAGACCTGAAAATAGCTGTTCAGCGATGCTCCCCACCAAACCTGACAGAGCTTGAGAGGATCTTCAGAGAAGAATTGGAGAAAGTCCCAAAATACAGGTGTGCCAAGCTTGTAGCGTCATACCCAAGAAGACTCAAGGCAGTAATCACTGCCAAAGATTCTTCAACAAAGTACTGAGTAAAGAGTGTGAACACTTTTTCATTTTTAATATATTTGCAAAAATGTTTTAAAAAGGGTTTTTGCTTTGTCATTATGACGTATTTTGTGTAGATTGAAAAGGGGGAAAAATGATTTAATTAATTTTAGAATAAGGCTGTAACGTAACAAATGTGGAAAAAGTCAAGGGGTCTGAATACTTTCTGAATGCACTGTATATTAATGGGAATTCTCTATAGGGCCACAAAACATCACTAGCTAATCTATATACCAAACCACATTTCTCTTAGGCTGTTCTTTACATATCCAACTAGGCCACAGCGCAACTGGCCCCACAGTCTCAGGCTCCCACTGCAGTGTAAGTCTGTGTTGTAACGTTTCCCTGCTAATGGAGGGTTTGGCTGTGATGCCTAGTTTAGCTGGCTATTGGGCCGTTCTTCCGGCCAGTCAGAGCCAGTGAGGTGAGTGTGCTCATGCAGAAGGAATGCATTCTCATTGGAGGAGATCCAACTGTTCCTGCATGCTGCTTAATGAATGGGCTTAGAGCACACGCACTGTACACACTAGGTTTCACCTCATAAACTCTCACACACTGACAAATACTCTACACAAAGGCAAATAGTTGTAGCATATACAGTACTTGAAGTTGTAAAAAGACTTCAACATTTCATTAAATCAACTTGACACACTGTAAACAGGGTTGTTAAATTGTTGAAAGTTCCTCAAGTGCCAGAGGCTGATGTGAATTGTCAATTTGTTTAGGAAGCTGTTCCTCTTCCTTTCCCTGTAGAGGTATGTCTCTCTCTCTCCCCTCCTCTCTCTCCCTCTCTCCCCTCCTCTCTCTCTCTCTCTCTCTCTCTCTCTATGAGTCTTGTTCTGTTCTGCAGTCAGTGGTTGTGGTTATGCCTCTCCCTCTCTCCCTTTCTATCTCCTTATCTCTCTCCCTCACCCTATCTCCCTCTCTCTCTCCCCCCTCTCTCTCCCTCTCTCCCCTCCTCTCCCCTCCTCTCTCTCCCTCCCCCCCTCTCTCTCCCTCTCTCCCCTCCTCTCTCTCCCTCCCCCTCTCTCGCTCTCTATCTCTATGAGTCTTGTTCTGTTCTGCAGTCAGTGGTTGTGGTTATGCCTCTCCCTCTCTCTCTCCTTATCTCTCTCCCTCACCCTATCTCCCTCTCTCTCTCTCCCCTCTCTCTCCCTCTCTCCCCTCCTCTCTCTCCCTTCCCCCTCTCTCTCCCTCTCTCCCCTCCTCTCTCTCCCTCCCCCCCCTCTCTCTCCCTCTCTCTCGCTCTCTATCTCTCTGAGTCTTGTTCTGTTCTGCAGTCACTTGTTGTGGTTATGCCTCTCCCTCTCTCCCTTTCTCTCTCCTTATCTCTCTCCCTCACCCTATCTCCCTCTCTCTCTCCCCCCTCTCTCTCCCTCTCTCCCCTCCCCCCCTCTCTTTCCCTCTCTCCCCTCCTCTCTCTCCCTCCCCCCCCTCTCTCTCCCTCTCTCTCGCTCTCTATCTCTCTGAGTCTTGTTATGTTCTGCAGTCAGTGGTTGTGTTTCGCAGCTCAAACAACACACATAGTTTAACAGCAGGTTGCCACACACATTGACACAAACGTGAATGCTAGAAAGTACCTACACACATGCAAGTGCACGCACGCACACACACACAAACACCCACACACACTGGATATTTAACACCCGGGACATCTTGAGTGTTTAACAGAGAATCGATACACTTAGTCTCAACAGCTCAACAGACAGGTGAAAGAGCTTCAGTGGGGGGGAGTAATGTAGAAGAGTGAGATATGACCTCATTCTGGACACACACACACACGCACGCGCACACGCACACACACACACACACAGACACACACACACACACACACACACACACACACACACACACACACACACACACACACACACACACACACACACACACACACACACACACACACACACACACACACACAAGCACACATGGTTTCTCTGTTCTGGTTTGTGGTTGACGTGGATAAGGGTACAGGCTATGAGTCGCTCTCTGAAACATCTTGCCAAATTCCTAGGGAAGCCTGTCAGTCGGGCCCACATCACAGAAACAGAGCAGATATTCTGCACTGTGTCAACAAAGCTCCAACATACTCATCTTGTAACATAAAGCTGTAGTGTTTAAGAATGTAACAGACTATATCTGAGCTAGCTAACTAGCGGTTTGACACTATGGCTTATGTCACTTAATGTCCTCAGGATCAACAACAGTGACAGCCAGGCAGACTGAGCCAGCTATAGGCCAGGGGAGAGAGACTGAAACACTAAGTAAACGGCTTGCCTTCGGTTCACAGTCTAACACTTCCTAAATCCTGATGCTGCCGTTGACCACCTATTGACCTATGACCCACAACACTGTCAGTAATGGGGAAATAGACAGATCCCAATTCACTCACCCATACACACACACCCTAGATGACCAAAGCACTTTACTCATCTCCCCTTCTTCTGTTATGACATCAGCGTGTCTATATTGTGTTAGTCTCAATAAAGAGGCCATGAGCTCATTATAACACCTCTATCTCTTATCTACACATGGCTCAGAGAGAGAGAGAGAGAGAGAGAGAAAGGCAGAGAGAGTGAGAGAAAGGCAGAGAGAGTGAGAGAAAGGCAGAGAGAGAGAAAGGCAGAGATAATGAGAGAAAGAGAGAGAAAGGCAGAGAGGGAGAGAGAGAGAGAGGAACGCAGAGAGGGTGAGAGAAAGAGAGAGAAAGGCAGAGAGAGAGAGAGAGAGAGAGAGAGAGAAAAAGGCAGAGAGAGTGAGAGAAAGAGAGAGAAAGGCAGAGAGCAGGAGAGAGAAAGAGAGAGAGGCAGACACATTCATGGGGGGTGGGGAGGGGACAGGGATGATGTATGTCTCCAGGAACAGAGGGGAAATCATTAATTTCAGAACTAGAAATGGTTTCCATCAGTGTGAGTGTTTCTGGGCCTGTTCTCCAACTGAGACAATTAAACATGAAGGTGGGGGGGGAGGGAGGTGCGGAATTACAGGTTGATTGGCTGCCTGTCACCACGGATACGAGCATTTGTAAATGTTTCCCTGAAAGTGAGAGAGAGAGAGTGTGTGCGTGAGAGAGAATGAAGTGCTGAAAGGAGGATATTCTATTCAGATGGAATAGCAGCGTGCAGCTCTCCTGAGGAATTTAATATTCATGCTCATTTCAGTCATCATTTCCACATCAAATGAACATCAATGAACAGAGTGGAAACATGCCTAGAGACAAATCCCTTAAACACGCCACTAAATGACAGGTCTATTAGCTCCAATACTGAGACTAACAGAGGAGAGGAGGGGTGAGGGGGGTGTGGTTGGCTGAATGTCTGGTTCCCTGCTGGGGCGAAAAACTGGATGACCAGATAGAGAACTGGAAGTGGCTTCAAGCCCATAGCAAAGCTCTGTCTGGACCCAAACACACAAATCAACAGAACATACAAACTGTGAGTCAATAGATACTATGAATATACATCCTTTAAGACAAGTGAATGAAAACAGTAGAGCATTGAATCAAATCAGAGGGTAAACATGTTATTACTTTCTACAACACATGTGTGTTCCCTCACTGAGGTGTATAGGTGTGTGACTGTCAGTGAACAGGTGTTTATGTTACTGTAGCCCCTCCCATCCAGTCCTCTCCAGTTTCCCAGGCTGCATACACTAGAGATCTCCTTCCACAATGACAATGCTAGCTAACGTAAACATGTCACGCTGCTCTGCTTACCCCATCCTCCTTTCCTCCATGTTCATTTTCCCAGGGCTGAGTCTTTATGGGGCTGTTCTGTGCCCCTTTCTCTCCCTCTCCATCCCTGATCCAGACCAGGGCCGGGGTAGTCGCTAGGCCATCCTCCCTACCAGCCTCCAGACCCAGTCGCTAGGCCCCTACCAGCCTCCAGACCCAGTCGCTAGGCCATCCTCCCTACCAGCCTCCAGACCCAGTCGCTAGGCCCCTACCAGCCTCCAGACCCAGTCGCTAGGCCATCCTCCCTACCAGCCTCCAGACCCAGTCGCTAGGCCATCCTCCCTACCAGCCTCCAGACCCAGTCGCTAGGACATCCTCCCTACTCCAGACTCAGTCACTAGGACATCCTTCCTACTCCAGACTCCAGACCCAGTCACTAGGACATCCTTCCTACTCCAGACTCAGTCACTAGGACATCCTTCCTACTCCAGATTCAGTCACTAGGACATCCTTCCTACTCCAGACTTCAGACCCAGTCACTAGGACATCCTTCCTACTCCAGATTCAGTCACTAGGACATCCTTCCTACTCCAGATTCAGTCACTAGGACATCCTTCCTACTCCAGACTTCAGACCCAGTCACTAGGACATCCTTCCTACTCCAGACTCCAGACCCAGTCACTAGGACATCCTTCCTACTCCAGACTCAGTCACTAGGACATCCTTCCTACTCCAGACTCCAGACCCAGTCACTAGGACATCCTTCCTACTCCAGACTCCAGACCCAGGCGCTAGAACATCCTTCAGACTCCAGACACAGTCACTAGGACAGACGGGTTCAGCAGGTTTCTGAGCAGGGCTGAAGTCATGGAAAATATGCCGGAGTTTATGCAGCTTTTCAAAACAAGCAGTCGTGCCAATAAAAGAGGAAGAGAAGAGGAGGAGGTAGAGAGAGAGAGAGAGAGAGAGAGAGAGAGAGAGAGAGAGAGCGAGAGAGAGAAAGAAAGAAAGAAAGGATAGAAAGAAGGATAGAAAGAAAGAAAGAAAGAAAGAAAGAAAGAAAGAAAGAAAGAAAGAAAGAAAGAAAGAAAGAAAGAAAGAAAGAAAGAAAGAAAGAAAGGGGGATTGGAGAAAGTAGGATAGAAAGAAAGAAAGAGGGATTGGAGAAAGTAGGATAGAAAGAAAGAAAGGGGGGATTGGAGAAAGTAGGATAGAAAGAAAGAAAGGGGGATTGGAGAAAGTAGGATAGAAAGAAAGAAAGAAAGAAAGGGGGGATTGGAGAAAGTAGGATAGAAAGAAAGAAAGGGGGATTGGAGAAAGTAGGATAGAAAGAAAGAAAGGGGGGATTGGAGAAAGTAGGATAGAAAGAAAGAAAGGGGGATTGGCGAAAGTAGGATAGAAAGAAAGAAAGAGGGGATTGGAGAAAGTAGGATAGAAAGAAAGAAAGGGGGATTGGAGAAAGTAGGAGTGGGCAAATAGAAGACGGGAAGGAAGAGAGAGATGAGCAACGGGAAGGAGGGAGAAAGAGAGGGATGTGAGGGGAACTCTTCTTCTGTCTGTTCTCTGTCTCCTGCCTTGGCTACAGTGGGGTTGTTTCCATGTGTTCTATAACAGGGGGCTGGCTGGCAGGCGACCTTAGTCAGCAAACACACTGTTTCTGATGTTTTCACATGAAATAAACACTAAAGTCTTCATTCTGTAACTAGACAGCCTGTTAGACAGAATGACTCCCTACTGTAGAAACATCACACGCTTTGCGACGCCGACATACTAGTATCTACTATCGATTGGCATTTCAATCCACTACACTGTAGACCAAAAGACGCGTGGATTGTTCCCCGGAAAAACATCTTCTGTTTTTTAACCTATTATTCTGTTATCTTTACTGAGAATTCAGCTTATACAATATCCACCACAATCATTTGATGTAGGGAGTGCTAAGGCCAAATCCAAGATGAAAGCTTGTTTCTCTTTACATTAAACAACACGAGAGAGATTCTAGCAGCCTATGTGTGCTCTACAGCTGGGCTTAGAAAACTGCGCTATCACTTGGAAAACTGCGCTATCACTGTTCACACAGAGAGAGAGAGAGAGAGAGAGAGAGAGAGAGAGAGAGAGAGAGAGAGAGAGAGAGAGAGAGAGAGAGAGAGAGAGAGAGAGAGAGAGAGAGAGAGAGAGAGAGAGAGAGAGAGAGAGAGAGAGAGAGAGAGAGACAGAGAGAGACAGAGAAAGAAAGAGAAAAGAGGGGAAAGAGTGCTGTCATTTCCTGGGCATCGGGACATGGGACACGGGACATGTGAAGAACCAATCAGAAGTGACTGTGTTTGGTTCTGGGAGCCCAGAAAAAGAAACCGGGCTAAAGGGAATGTTTGAGCTGTCCCCAAGGGGACTGTGGGTTTTCCATAACTGCCCATTCAAGAGAGAGGGGGAACATGAAAGCCAAGGTGGCTGGTTTACTTGACAAAAACAAGAGGAAAACCAAGCATTCGTGTGCAACTTCCTCTCTGCTGACATCATCAGCAGTGGTCCAGTGGTAATGCATTAAGCCGCCTGGATTCCTGCAGTCATGAATAGAGGATGTAACTGGTTTTCAGAAATACTGTATATTGGAAAAGAAAATCACTAGACATGAATTTCCAATGCATGTACAGTACGCGAGGAGGAGAGAATAACATGTGTGTTGTTTTTAGAGAATCCTTGTGACAGATGAGCCACGGTCCAGGGTTCTACCTCGTGTTCACTCTGACATCTCAAATACAGGATGAAGCAACATCCTTTTGTCGATCTCTGTGGTCTCGGCGATATCCTTTCTCCTCCTCTTCTAACTGGCAGATCCTTTCATTTGTAACACCTTAGCACACATGCACTCACTCATGCACACACACACACACACACCCACGCATACATTCATGTTGCTATACACACACACAGGTCACAGCTGCTACCACACTCTTATTATACTGCTCATTACTCCAATACACGTGTAAATATCGGACTTTTATTTTATTCTACTGTCATTTATTTTATGTTCCTATTCTTATCTTTTCTTTTATTATTGGTTATTGTTGTTGCATTGTCCAGAAGGAACCTGCAAGTCAGCATTTCATTGGACGACGTTTCATGAGTAAACAACTAATAAAACAAACTCAAACCATTGTCCTTCACCTTCTCCATGGAAACCTTGTTAGGCAGGGGAAGGCAAGAGAGGAGAGAGAGAGAAAGAGAGGAATAAAGACAAAGACATAGAGAGAGAAAGAGAGCAAGAGAGAGGGGGAGAGAGAGAGAGAGGGAAGGAGAGAGAGAGAGAGAGAGAGAGGAATAAAGACACAGACATAGAGAGAGAGAGAGAGAGAGAGAGAGAGAGAGAGAGAGAGAGAGAAAGCGAGAGACAAAGAGAGAGAGAGAGAGAGAGCAAGAGAGAGAGAGAGACAAAGAGAGAGAGAGAGAGAGAGAGAGAGAGAGAGAGAGAGAGAGAGAGGGAGGGAGAGAGAGAGAGAGAGAGAGAGAGAGAATGGTAGTAGAGAGGAGAACAGAAGGAGAATGGCTACACTTCTGTGATGACAGAAAGAGAAAGGGAGCGAGTGAAAGAAAGGATAAGTGGAGTGTGACAGGTCTGTAGGAGGCATCAGGCCCTGATCCATAATGTCTTGTCTCTGTCTGACAGTGATGTGTGGTCCTGGTGCTCCACATACACACAGACACAGGCTGAGACCCAAACGGTACCCTATTCCCTATATAGTGCACCACTTTTGACCAAAGTTAGTGCACTATAAAAGGAAATAGGGTGCCATCTGAGACAGAAACACAGACAGCTACTGGAAGGTAATGAGAGGTTACAAGACAGTCAGAGAAGAGACAGGAGAGATATGCTGTAGGGCTTATGAAGAGAGCTACAGAGATCCATTACCACTTATTCCAGCACCATTGTCGAAACATGTCAGTTCCATCGTAATGAAGGCATTTAGGCTAGGAGATGGACGGATAAAAAAAGACCCCATGTGGAAATGGAGGAAGTGTCTTGTACTTAGACTATAGTGGTGTCTTTAATATGCAGCACATGGCTTGGCGGCCATAGAAATCCATAGTAACTATCAATGTCACTACCATGTCTTGCTCCGGAACTGTGAAATGGTTTATGGTTGTCCCATAGCGATAAGGCATGACATTTTGTTGTGGAATACCCTTGATAAGAAGTAATAGTCTCAGTTTAGTGGGCTTCAATGCTGTGACATAAGATTATTCTGAGCAATGACCAGCCATTCTCAACTTCACACAACTGATTATTCCATGAGGACCCCAGCCTGGGCTGTCCAGCTCACTGCCGGTCAGGAAAGCCATCAGACCTGACAGCAGGCGTCAGTCATGCCATGTCAATTAAGGTAGGTTGCCACGGTAACATCCAGCTCTCACCCGTCTGCAGTGCGTGGCAGAGTTAAAACAGACAGATTAGGGATGGCGGCAGGAGCAGACATGAACTGTAAATCCTGTTTTATTAATGGGAGGTAGCGTCAGGCGTGGGCCAAGCAGACCCGAGTCAATCCACCCCACAACAAGCGTTCTGCTGCACCCAGCTCCCTCCTCATGTTTTTATGAACACAAACACACAGACTCACTGTAAACACGTCGCTTCCCAAAGCCAGACATCTACTAGGCTTCTCCCTCCCGATCACCAGGTTCACTGAATGACAAAAACAATGCTAATTTGGACAGAGACAGGGGAGAGAGAGAGTAAGAGAAAGAGCGATATATAGAGAGGGGGGGTGAGAGAGAGTCTAAATTAAAAGTAGTGGAGAGCTGCCGTGCATTTGTGTGGCTGTGCTGCTGTCAACATGTCATCTAGGGCTAATTTCTTATGACAGGAGCAGCACTTAGCTGCTTATCTCTTTGGACCAACAGCCTCTCCCAGCCTTGAGGCAAATTCCCAACCTCCACAACAACAAACTCCCAGTACACACCAGTCTCAGAGCCAACGGCCACCATACACCCCACTTACTGTAACCACCAGGGGGTGGGGTGGGGTGGGGGGGAATTATATTTCCCCCATCACACCATTAAGTCAGACCCCTGTAAACCCCACTCACACACACACACGCACACACTACCACAACATTGCCTCATATAAACCATGCCTCAAACAGACTGTTCGATAAATAAGTAAAACCATCTCATAGTCTAAAAAGAGAGAGATAAGAGAAGGAAAGAAAAAGGGATGGCGATTAAGAGGACATGTTCACAGAGAGAGATGGGGAAAGGAGGGAGGGAGGCCAGTGGGATCGGTATGGATGAGGCTGAAATTGCAGAGAAGGATCCAGAAATAATGTAAACTAAGGCATAAATCATGGAAGATACCATCTAACAGGGGGGATGCCAGAGGAAAAATGGTAGGACTTTCCAAGAGGATTCTCGATAAGGGTGTTGTACTGAAATGGTCAGTACCATTATCTTCCGTATTGGAGCGATGATTGAGGATAGAACACCCATGTAATATTTACAAGGCCAGAGGGCCGATTACGACCCTATTCCAGGGGGATGAGAGAGAACGGCACACATACGTCATAGTCAGTCTCACACCGACTGCACACCCCAGAAATAACCCTTGTGAACATTCATCTTTGAAACTACACCGCCAGGGATTCTAGAATACTCTTGGCCAGCATCTGTCTGTCAGGGATTCGATAATACTCATGGACAGCATCTGACTGTCAGGGATTCTAGAATACCCATGGCCAGCATCTGACTGTCAGGGATTCTAGAATACCCATGGCCAACATCTGACTGTCAGGGATTCTAGAATACTCATGGCCAACATCTGACTGTCAGGGATTCTAGAATACTCATGGCCAGCATCTGTCTGACTGTCAGGGATTCTAGAATACTCATGGCCAACATCTGTCTGACTGTCAGGGATTCTAGAATACCCATGGCCAGCATCTGACTGTCAGGGATTCTAGAATACTCATGTCCAGCATCTGACTGTCAGGGATTCTAGAATACTCATGGCCAACATCTGACTGTCAGGTATTCTAGAATACTCATGGACAACATCTGACTGTCAGGGATTCTAGAATACCCATGGCCAGCATCTGACTGTCAGGGACTCTAGAAAACTCGTGGCCAGCATCTGACTGTCAGGGATTCTAGAATACTCATGGCCAACATCTGACTGTCAGGGATTCTAGAATACCCAAGGCCAGCATCTGACTGTCAGGGATTCTAGAATACCCATGGCCAGCATCTGACTGTCAGGGATTCTAGAATACCCATGGCCAGCATCTGACTGTCAGGGATTCTAGAATACTCATGGCCAGCGTCTGTCTGACTGTCAGGGATTCTAGAATACTCATGGCCAGCGTCTGTCTGACTGTCAGGGATTCTAGAAAACTCATGGCCAGCGTCTGTCTGACTGTCAGGGATTCTAGAATACTCATAGCCAGCGTCTGTCTGACTGTCAGGGATTCTAGAATACTCATGGCCAGCGTCTGTCTGACTGTCAGGGATTCTAGAAAACTCATGGCCAGCGTCTGTCTGACTGTCAGGGATTCTAGAATACTCATGGCCAACATCTGAATGTCAGGGATTCTAGAATACCCATGGCCAGCATCTGACTGTCAGGGACTCTAGAAAACTCATGGCCAGCATCTGACTGTCAAGAATTCTATAAAACTCATGGCCAGCATCGGACTGTCAGGGATTCTAGAATACTCATGGCCAGCATCTGTCTGACTGTCAGGGATTCTATAATACTCATGGCCAGCATCGGACTGTCAGGGATTCTAGAATACTCATGGCCAGCATCTGACTGTCAGGGATTCTAGAATACTCATGGTCAACATCTGACTGTCAGGGATTCTAGAATACCCATGGCCAGCATCTGACTGTCAGGGACTCTAGAAAACTCATGGCCAGCATCTGACTGTCAGGGATTCTAGAATACTCATGGCCAACATCTGACTGTCAGGGATTCTAGAATACCCATGGCCAGCATCTGACTGTCAGGGACTCTAGAAAACTCATGGCCAGCATCTGACTGTCAAGAATTCTATAATACTCATGGCCAGCATCGGACTGTCAGGGATTCTAGAATACTCATGGCCAGCATCTGTCTGACTGTCAGGGATTCTAGAATACTCATGGCCAACATCTGTCTGACTGTCAGGGATTCTAGAATACCCATGGCCAGCATCTGACTGTCAGGGATTCTAGAATACTCATGTCCAGCATCTGACTGTCAGGGATTCTAGAATACTCATGGCCAACATCTGACTGTCAGGTATTCTAGAATACTCATGGACAACATCTGACTGTCAGGGATTCTAGAATACCCATGGCCAGCATCTGACTGTCAGGGACTCTAGAAAACTCGTGGCCAGCATCTGACTGTCAGGGATTCTAGAATACTCATGGCCAACATCTGACTGTCAGGGATTCTAGAATACCCAAGGCCAGCATCTGACTGTCAGGGATTCTAGAATACCCATGGCCAGCATCTGACTGTCAGGGATTCTAGAATACCCATGGCCAGCATCTGACTGTCAGGGATTCTAGAATACTCATGGCCAGCGTCTGTCTGACTGTCAGGGATTCTAGAATACTCATGGCCAGCGTCTGTCTGACTGTCAGGGACTCTAGAAAACTCATGGCCAGCGTCTGTCTGACTGTCAGGGATTCTAGAATACTCATAGCCAGCGTCTGTCTGACTGTCAGGGATTCTAGAATACTCATGGCCAGCGTCTGTCTGACTGTCAGGGATTCTAGAAAACTCATGGCCAGCGTCTGTCTGACTGTCAGGGATTCTAGAATACTCATGGCCAACATCTGAATGTCAGGGATTCTAGAATACCCATGGCCAGCATCTGACTGTCAGGGACTCTAGAAAACTCATGGCCAGCATCTGACTGTCAAGAATTCTATAAAACTCATGGCCAGCATCGGACTGTCAGGGATTCTAGAATACTCATGGCCAGCATCTGTCTGACTGTCAGGGATTCTATAATACTCATGGCCAGCATCGGACTGTCAGGGATTCTAGAATACTCATGGCCAGCATCTGACTGTCAGGGATTCTAGAATACTCATGGTCAACATCTGACTGTCAGGGATTCTAGAATACCCATGGCCAGCATCTGACTGTCAGGGACTCTAGAAAACTCATGGCCAGCATCTGACTGTCAGGGATTCTAGAATACTCATGGCCAACATCTGACTGTCAGGGATTCTAGAATACCCATGGCCAGCATCTGACTGTCAGGGACTCTAGAAAACTCATGGCCAGCATCTGACTGTCAAGAATTCTATCATACTCATGGCCAGCATCGGACTGTCAGGGATTCTAGAATACTCATGGCCAGCATCTGTCTGACTGTCAGGGATTCTAGAATACTCATGGCCAACATCTGTCTGACTGTCAGGGAGTCTAGAATACTCATGGCCAGAATCTGACTGTCAGGAATTCTAGAATACTCATGTCCAGCATCTGACTGTCAGGGATTCTAGAATACTCATGGCCAGCATCTGACTCTCAGGGATTCTAGAATACTCATGGCCAACATCTGACTGTCAGGGATTCTAGAATACCCATGGCCAGCATCTGACTGTAAGGGATTCTAGAAAACTCATGCCCAGCGTCTGACTGTCAGGGACTCTAGAAAACTCATGGCCAGCATCTGACTGTCAAGAATTCTATAATACTCATGGCCAGCATCGGACTGTCAGGAATTCTAGAATACTCATCGCCAGCATCTGTCTGACTGTCAGGGATTCTAGAATACTCATGGCAAACATCTGTCTGACTGTCAGGGATTCTAGAATAATCATGGCTAGCATCTGTCTGACTGTCAGGGACTCTAGAAAACTCAATGCCAGCATCTGACTGGCAAGAATTCTATAATACTCATGGCCAGCATCGGACTGTCAGGGATTCTAGAATACCCATGGCCAGCATCTGACTGTCAGGGATTCTAGAAAACTCATGGCCAGCATCTGACTGTCAGGGACTCTAGAAAACTCATGGCCAGCATCTGACTGTCAAGTATTCTATAATACTCATGGCCAGCATCGGACTGTCAGGGATTCTAGAATACTCATGGCCAACATCTGACTGTCAGGGATTCTAGAATACCCATGGCCAGCATCTGACTGTCAGGGACTCTAGAAAACTCATGGCCAGCATCTGTCAGGGATTCTAGAATACTCATGGCCAACATCTGACTGTCAGGGATTCTAGAAAACCAATTGCCAGCATCTGACTGTCAGGGACTCTAGAAAACTCATGGCCAGCATCTGAATGTCAGGGATTCTAGAATACCCATGGCCAGCATCTGACTGTCAGGGACTCTAGAAAACTCATGGCCAGCATCTGACTGTCAAGAATTCTATAAAACTCATGGCCAGCATCTGTCTGACTGTCAGGGATTCTAGAATACTCATGGCAAACATCTGTCTGACTGTCAGGGATTCTATAATACTCATGGCCAGCATCGGACTGTCAGGGATTCTAGAATACTCATGGCCAACATCTGACTGCAGGGATTCTAGAATACCCATGGCCAGCATCTGACTGTCAGGGATTCTAGAATACTCATGGTAAACATCTGACTGTCAGGGATTCTAGAATACCCATGGCCAGCATCTGACTGTCAGGGACTCTAGAAAACTCATGGCCAGCATCTGACTGTCAGGGATTCTAGAATACTCATGGCCAACATCTGACTGTCAGGGATTCTAGAATACCCATGGCCAGCATCTGACTGTCAGGGACTCTAGAAAACTCATGGCCAGCATCTGACTGTCAAGAATTCTATAATACTCATGGCCAGCATCGGACTGTCAGGGATTCTAGAATACTCATGGCCAGCATCTGTCTGACTGTCAGGGATTCTAGAATACTCATGGCCAACATCTGTCTGACTGTCAGGGATTCTAGAATACTCATGGCCAGCATCTGACTGTCAGGAATTCTAGAATACTCATGTCCAGCATCTGACTGTCAGGGATTCTAGAATACTCATGGCCAGCATCTGACTGTCAGGGATTCTAGAATACTCATGGCCAACATCTGACTGTCAGGGATTCTAGAATACCCATGGCCAGCATCTGACTGTAAGGGATTCTAGAAAACTCATGCCCAGCGTCTGACTGTCAGGGACTCTAGAAAACTCATGGCCAGCATCTGACTGTCAAGAATTCTATAATACTCATGGCCAGCATCGGACTGTCAGGAATTCTAGAATACTCATCGCCAGCATCTGTCTGACTGTCAGGGATTCTAGAATACTCATGGCAAACATCTGTCTGACTGTCAGGGATTCTAGAATAATCATGGCTAGCATCTGTCTGACTGTCAGGGACTCTAGAAAACTCAATGCCAGCATCTGACTGGCAAGAATTCTATAATACTCATGGCCAGCATCGGACTGTCAGGGATTCTAGAATACCCATGGCCAGCATCTGACTGTCAGGGATTCTAGAAAACTCATGGCCAGCATCTGACTGTCAGGGACTCTAGAAAACTCATGGCCAGCATCTGACTGTCAAGTATTCTATAATACTCATGGCCAGCATCGGACTGTCAGGGATTCTAGAATACTCATGGCCAACATCTGACTGTCAGGGATTCTAGAATACCCATGGCCAATATCTGACTGTCAGGGACTCTAGAAATCTCATGGCCTGCATCTGTCAGGGATTCTAGAATACTCATGGCCAACATCTGACTGTCAGGGATTCTAGAAAACCAATTGCCAGCATCTGACTGTCAGGGACTGTAGAAAACTCATGGCCAGCATCTGACGGTCAAGTATTCTATAATACTCATGGCCAGCATCTGTCTGACTGTCAGGGATTCTAGAATACTCATGGCCAACATCTGTCTGTCTGTCAGGGATTCTAGAATACCCATGGCCAGCATCTGTCTGACTGTCAGGGGTTCTAGAATACTCATGGCAAGCATCTGACTGTCAGGGAGTCTAGAAAACTCATGGCCAGCATCTGACTGTCAAGAATTCTATAATACTCATGGCCAGCATCGGACTGTCAGGGATTCTAGAATACTCATGGCCAGCATCTGTCTGACTGGCAGGGATTCTAGAATACTCATGGCAAACATCTGTCTGACTGTCAGGGATTCTAGAATAATCATGGCTAGCATCTGTCTGACTGTCAGGGACTCTAGAAAACTCAATGCCAGCATCTGACTGACAAGAATTCTATAATACTCATGGCCAGCATCGGACTGTCAGGGATTCTAGAATACCCATGGCCAGCATCTGACTGTCAGGGACTCTAGAAAACTCATGGCCAGCATCGGACTGTCAGGGATTCTAGAATACTCATGGCCAACATCTGACTGTCAGGGATTCTAGAATACCCATGGCCAGCATCTGACTGTCAGGGACTCTAAAAAACTCATGGCCAGCATCTGTCAGGGATTCTAGAATACTCATGGCCAACATCTGACTGTCAGGGATTCTAGAAAACCAATGGCCAGCATCTGACTGTCAGGGACTCTAGAATACTCATGGCCAGCATCTGACTGTCAAGTATTCTATAATACTCATGGCCAGCATCTGTCTGACTGTCAGGGATTCTAGAATACTCATGGCCAACATCTGTCTGTCTGTCAGGGATTCTAGAATAATCATGGCCAGCATCTGTCTGACTGTCAGGGGTTCTAGAATACTCATGGCAAGCATCTGAATGTCAGGGATTCTAGAATACTCATGGCCAGCATCTGTCTGACTGTCAGGGATTCTAGAATACTCTTAGCCAGCATCTGTCTGACTGTCAGGGATTCTAGAATACCCATGGCCAGCATCTGACTGTCAGGCATTCTAGAATACTCATGGCCAACATCTGACTGTCAGGGATTCTAGAATACCCATTGCCAGCATCTGACTGTCAGGGATTCTAGAAAACTCATGGCCAGCATCTGTCTGACTGTCAGGGATTCTAGAATACTCATGGCCAACATCTATGTCTGACTGTCAGGGATTCTAGAATACTCATGGCCAGCATCTGACTGTCAGGGATTCCAGAATACTCATGACCAGCATCTGTCTGACTGTCAGGGATTCTAGAATACTCATGGCCAGTATCTGTCTGACTGTCAGGGATTCTAGAATACTCATGGCCAGCGTCTGTCTGACTGTCAGGGATTCTAGAGTACTCATGGCCAGCATCTGTCTGACTGTCAGGGATTCTAGAATACTCATGGCCAGCGTCTGTCTGACTGTCAGGGATTCTAGAATACTCATGACCAGCGTCTGTCTGACTGTCACGGATTCTAGAGTAGTCATGGCCAGCATCTGTCTGACTGTCAGGGATTCTAGAATACTCATGGCCAGCGTCTGTCTGATTGTCAGGGATTCTAGAATACTCATGGCCAGCGTCTGTCTGACTGTCAGGGATTCTAGAATACTCATGGCCAGCGTCTGTCTGACTGTCAGGGATTCTAGAAATCTCATGGCCAGCGTCTGTCTGACTGTCAGGGATTCTAGAATACTCATGGCCAGCGTCTGTCTGACTGTCAGGGATTCTAGAGTAGTCATGGCCAGCATCTGTCTGACTGTCAGGGATTCTAGAATACTCATGGCCAGCGTCTGTCTGACTGTCAGGGATTCTAGAATACTCATGGCCAGCGTCTGTCTGACTGTCAGGGATTCTAGAATACTCATGGCCAGCGTCTGTCTGACTGTCAGGGATTCTAGAATACTCATGGCCAGCATCTGTCTGACTGTCAGGGATTCTAGAATACTCATGGCCAGCATCTGTCTGACTGTCAGGGATTCTAGAATACTCATTGCCAGCATCTGACTGTCAGGGATTCCAGAATACTCATGACCAGCATCTGTCTGACTGTCAGGGATTCTAGAATACTCATGGCCAGTGTCTGTCTGACTGTCAGGGATTCTAGAATACTCATGGCCAGCGTCTGTCTGACTGTCAGGGATTCTAGAATACTCATGGCCAGCGTCTGTCTGACTGTCAGGGATTCTAGAATACTCATGGCCAGCGTCTGTCTGACTGTCAGGGATTCTAGAATACTCATGGCCAGCGTCTGTCTGACTGTCAGGGATTCTAGAATACTCATGGCCAGCGTCTGTCTGACTGTCAGGGATTCTAGAATACTCATGGCCAGCGTCTGTCTGACTGTCAGGGATTCTAGAAATCTCATTGCCAGCGTCTGTCTGACTGTCAGGGATTCTAGAATACTCATGGCCAGCATCTGGCTGACTGTCAGGGATTCCAGAATACTCATGGCCAGCATCTGTCTGACTGTCAGGGATTCTAGAATATTCATTGCCAGCATCTGACTGTCAGGGATTCCAGAATACTCATGACCAGCATCTGTCTGACTGTCAGGGATTCTAGAATACTCATGGCCAGCGTCTGTCTGACTGTCAGGGAGTCTAGAATACTCATGGCTAGCGTCTGTCTGACTGTCACTCCACAAAGGTAGTGTCACATAGAAACACAGAGACTGATGATGTTGGGGATAATTGTGCCTGACTGTGACTCAGACAATACGATCTCTTCCTTTGAGATGAATCAAAGAGCGTTTCAGT